>NW_027041157.1:0-70259 GCF_037179485.1 Ochlerotatus camptorhynchus
GTCAAAATTTGTTTTCGTCGAAAAACATGTCCCAACCCATAATTTTCAGGCTGGCGAGTATGAAAATCTTTAAATCGATTTATCTCCGTTAATATGGCTCTAATCGAGATTTGGAGGGATTTTAGGTGTCAAAATTTTTTTTCGTCGAAAAACATGTCCCAACCCATAATTTTCAAGCTGGCGAGTATGAAAATCTTTAAATCGATTTATCTCCGTTAATATGGCTCTAATCGAGATTTGGAGGGATTTTAGGTGTCAAAATTTTTTTTCGTCGAAAAACATGTCCCAACCCATAATTTTCAAGCTGGCGAGTATGAAAATCTTTAAATCGATTTATCTCCGTTAATATGGCTCTAATCGAGATTTGGAGGGATTTTAGGTGTCAAAAATTTTTTTCGTCGAAAAACATGTCCCAACCCATAATTTTCAAGCTGGCGAGTATGAAAATCTTTAAATCGATTTATCTCCGTTAATATGGCTCTAATCGAGATTTGGAGGGATTTTAGGTGTCAAAATTTTTTTTCGTCGAAAAACATGTCCCAACCCATAATTTTCAGGCTGGCGAGTATGAAAATCTTTAAATCGATTTATCTCCGTTAATATGGCTCTAATCGAGATTTGGAGGGATTTTAGGTGTCAAAATTTGTTTTTCGTCGAAAAACATGTCCCAACCCATAATTTTCAGGCTGGCGAGTATGAAAATCTTTAAATCGATTTATCTCCGTTAATATGGCTCTAATCGAGATTTGGAGGGATTTTAGGTGTCAAAATTTTTTTTCGTCGAAAAACATGTCCCAACCCATAATTTTCAGGCTGGCGAGTATGAAAATCTTTAAATCGATTTATCTCCGTTAATATGGCTCTAATCGAGATTTGGAGGGATTTTAGGTGTCAAAATTTTTTTTCGTCGAAAAACATGTCCCAACCCATAATTTTCAGGCTGGCGAGTATGAAAATCTTTAAATCGATTTATCTCCGTTAATATGGCTCTAATCGAGATTTGGAGGGATTTTAGGTGTCAAAATTTGTTTTCGTCGAAAAACATGTCCCAACCCATAATTTTCAGGCTGGCGAGTATGAAAATCTTTAAATCGATTTATCTCCGTTAATATGGCTCTAATCGAGATTTGGAGGGATTTTAGGTGTCAAAATTTTTTTTCGTCGAAAAACATGTCCCAACCCATAATTTTCAAGCTGGCGAGTATGAAAATCTTTAAATCGATTTATCTCCGTTAATATGGCTCTAATCGAGATTTGGAGGGATTTTAGGTGTCAAAATTTTTTTTCGTCGAAAAACATGTCCCAACCCATAATTTTCAGGCTGGCGAGTATGAAAATCTTTAAATCGATTTATCTCCGTTAATATGGCTCTAATCGAGATTTGGAGGGATTTTAGGTGTCAAAATTTGTTTTCGTCGAAAAACATGTCCCAACCCATAATTTTCAGGCTGGCGAGTATGAAAATCTTTAAATCGATTTATCTCCGTTAATATGGCTCTAATCGAGATTTGGAGGGATTTTAGGTGTCAAAATTTGTTTTCGTCGAAAAACATGTCCCAACCCATAATTTTCAGGCTGGCGAGTATGAAAATCTTTAAATCGATTTATCTCCGTTAATATGGCTCTAATCGAGATTTGGAGGGATTTTAGGTGTCAAAATTTTTTTTCGTCGAAAAACATGTCCCAACCCATAATTTTCAAGCTGGCGAGTATGAAAATCTTTAAATCGATTTATCTCCGTTAATATGGCTCTAATCGAGATTTGGAGGGATTTTAGGTGTCAAAATTTTTTTTCGTCGAAAGACATGTCCCAACCCATAATTTTCAGGCTGGCGAGTATGAAAATCTTTAAATCGATTTATCTCCGTTAATATGGCTCTAATCGAGATTTGGAGGGATTTTAGGTGTCAAAATTTGTTTTCGTCGAAAAACATGTCCCAACCCATAATTTTCAGGCTGGCGAGTATGAAAATCTTTAAATCGATTTATCTCCGTTAATATGGCTCTAGTCGAGATTTGGAGGGATTTTAGGTGTCAAAATTTTTTTTCGTCGAAAAACATGTCCCAACCCATAATTTTCAAGCTGGCGAGTATGAAAATCTTTAAATCGATTTATCTCCGTTAATATGGCTCTAATCGAGATTTGGAGGGATTTTAGGTGTCAAAATTTTTTTTCGTCGAAAAACATGTCCCAACCCATAATTTTCAGGCTGGCGAGTATGAAAATCTTTAAATCGATTTATCTCCGTTAATATGGCTCTAATCGAGATTTGGAGGGATTTTAGGTGTCAAAATTTGTTTTCGTCGAAAAACATGTCCCAACCCATAATTTTCAGGCTGGCGAGTATGAAAATCTTTAAATCGATTTATCTCCGTTAATATGGCTCTAATCGAGATTTGGAGGGATTTTAGGTGTCAAAATTTGTTTTCGTCGAAAAACATGTCCCAACCCATAATTTTCAGGCTGGCGAGTATGAAAATCTTTAAATCGATTTATCTCCGTTAATATGGCTCTAATCGAGATTTGGAGGGATTTTAGGTGTCAAAATTTTTTTTCGTCGAAAAACATGTCCCAACCCATAATTTTCAAGCTGGCGAGTATGAAAATCTTTAAATCGATTTATCTCCGTTAATATGGCTCTAATCGAGATTTGGAGGGATTTTAGGTGTCAAAATTTTTTTTCGTCGAAAGACATGTCCCAACCCATAATTTTCAGGCTGGCGAGTATGAAAATCTTTAAATCGATTTATCTCCGTTAATATGGCTCTAATCGAGATTTGGAGGGATTTTAGGTGTCAAAATTTGTTTTCGTCGAAAAACATGTCCCAACCCATAATTTTCAGGCTGGCGAGTATGAAAATCTTTAAATCGATTTATCTCCGTTAATATGGCTCTAGTCGAGATTTGGAGGGATTTTAGGTGTCAAAATTTTTTTTCGTCGAAAAACATGTCCCAACCCATAATTTTCAGGCTGGCGAGTATGAAAATCTTTAAATCGATTTAGGTGTCAAAATGAGAATTGGAGGGATTTTAGTGTCAAAATTTTTTTTCGTCGAAAACATGTCCCAACCCATTATTTTTCAAGCTGGCGAGTATGAAAATCTTTAAATCGATTTATCTCCGTTAATATGGCTCTAATCGAGATTTGGAGGGATTTTAGGTGTCAAAATTTTTTTTCATTGAAAAACATGTCCCAACCCATAATTTTCAGACTGGCGAGTATGAAAGTGGTATCTTTAACGCAGAGTACGATTTATCTCCGTTAATATGGCTCTAATCGAGATTTGGAGGGATTTTAGGTGTCAAAATTTTTTTTTCGTCGAAAAACATGTCCCAACCCATAATTTTCAGCTGGCGAGTATGAAAATCTTTAAATCGATTTATCTCCGTTAATATGGCTCTAATCGAGATTTGGAGGGATTTTAGGTGTCAAAATTTTTTTCTTTGAAAAACATGTCCCAACCCATAATTTTCAGGCTGGTGAGTATGAAAATCTTTAAATCGATTTATCTCCGTTAATATGGCTCTAATCGAGATTTGGAGGGATTTTAGGTGTCAAAATTTTTTTTCATTGAAAAACATGTCCCAACCCATAATTTTCAGGCTGGCGAGTATGAAAATCTTTAAATCGATTTATCTCCGTTAATATGGCTCTAATCGAGATTTGGAGGGATTTTAGGTGTCAAAATTTTTTTTCGTCGAAAAACATGTCCCAACCCATAATTTTCAGGCTGGCGAGTATGAAAATCTTTAAATCGATTTATCTCCGTTAATATGGCTCTAATCGAGATTTGGGAGGGATTTTAGGTGTCAAAATTTTTTTTCATTGAAAAACATGTCCCAACCCATAATTTTCAGGCTGGTGAGTATGAAAATCTTTAAATCGATTTATCTCCGTTAATATGGCTCTAATCGAGATTTGGAGGGATTTTAGGTGTCAAAATTTTGTTTCATCGAAAAACATGTCCCAACCCATAATTTTCAGGCTGGCGAGTATGAAAATCTTTAAATCGATTTATCTCCGTTAATATGGCTCTAATCGAGATTTGGAGGGATTTTAGGTGTCAAAATTTTTTTTCGTCGAAAAACATGTCCCAACCCATAATTTTCAGGCTGGCGAGTATGAAAATCTTTAAATCGATTTATCTCCGTTAATATGGCTCTAATCGAGATTTGGAGGGATTTTAGGTGTCAAAATTTTTTTACGTCAGAAAAACATGTCCCAACCCATAATTTTCAGGCTGGCGAGTATGAAAATCTTTAAATCGATTTATCTCCGTTAATATGGCTCTAATCGAGATTTGGAGGGATTTTAGGTGTCAAAATTTGTTTTCGTCGAAAAACATGTCCCAACCCATAATTTTTCAGGCTGGCGAGTATGAAAATCTTTAAATCGATTTATCTCCGTTAATATGGCTCTAATCGAGATTTGGAGGGATTTTAGGTGTCAAAATTTTTTTACGTACAAAAACATGTCCCAACCCATAATTTTCAGGCTGGCGAGTATGAAAATCTTTAAATCGATTTATCTCCGTTAATATGGCTCTAATCGAGATTTGGAGGGATTTTAGGTGTCAAAATTTTTTTTCGTCGAAAAACATGTCCCAACCCATAATTTTCAAGCTGGCGAGTATGAAAATCTTTAAATCGATTTATCTCCGTAAATATGGCTCTAATCGAGATTTGGAGGGATTTTAGGTGTCAAAATTTGTTTTCGTCGAAAAACATGTCCCAACCCATAGTTTTCAGACTGGCGAGTATGAAAATCTTTAAATCGATTTATCTCCGTTAATATGGCTCTAATCGAGATTTGGAGGGATTTTAGGTGTCAAAATTTTTTTTCGTCGAAAAACATGTCCCAATTTTCAGGCTGGCGAGTATGAAAATCTTTAAATCGATTTATCTCCGTTAATATGGCTCTAATCGAGATTTGGAGGGATTTTAGGTGTCAAAATTTTTTTACGTACAAAAACATGTCCCAACCCATAATTTTCAGGCTGGCGAGTATGAAAATCTTTAAATCGATTTATCTCCGTTAATATGGCTCTAATCGAGATTTGGAGGGATTTTAGGTGTCCAAATTTTTTTTTTATTGAAAAACATGTCCCAACCCATAATTTTCAGACTGGCGAGTATGAAAATCTTTAAATCGATTTATCTCCGTTAATATGGCTCTAATCGAGATTTGGAGGGATTTTAGGTGTCAAAATTTTTTTTCGTCGAAAAACATGTCCCAACCCATAATTTTCAGGCTGGCGAGTATGAAAATCTTTAAATCGATTTATCTCCGTTAATATGGCTCTAATCGAGATTTGGAGGGATTTTAGGTGTCAAAATTTTTTTTCATTGAAAAACATGTCCCAACCCATAATTTTCAGGCTGGTGGGTATGAAAATCTTTAAATCGATTTATCTCCGTTAATATGGCTCTAATCGAGATTTGGAGGGATTTAAGGTGTCAAAATTTTTTTTCATTGAAAAACATGTCCCAACCCATAATTTTCAGGCTGGTGGGTATGAAAATCTTTAAATCGATTTATCTCCGTTAATATGGCTCTAATCGAGATTTGGAGGGATTTTAGGTGTCAAAATTTTTTTTCATTGAAAAACATGTCCCAACCCATAATTTTCAGGCTGGTGGGTATGAAAATCTTTAAATCGATTTATCTCCGTTAATATGGCTCTAATCGAGATTTGGAGGGATTTTAGGTGTCAAAATTTTTTTTCGTCGAAAAACATGTCCCAACCCATAATTTTCACGCTGGCGAGTATGAAAATCTTTAAATCGATTTATCTCCGTTAATATGGCTCTAATCGAGATTTGGAGGGATTTTAGGTGTCAAAATTTGTTTTCGTCGAAAAACATGTCCCAACCCATAATTTTCAGGCTGGCGAGTATGAAAATCTTTAAATCGATTTATCTCCGTTAATATGGCTCTAATCGAGATTTGGAGGGATTTTAGGTGTCAAAATTTTTTTTCGTCGAAAAACATGTCCCAACCCATAATTTTCAGGCTGGCGAGTATGAAAATCTTTAAATCGATTTATCTCCGTTAATATGGCTCTAATCGAGATTTGGAGGGATTTTAGGTGTCAAAATTTTTTTACGTACAAAAACATGTCCCAACCCATAATTTTCAGGCTGGCGAGTATGAAAATCTTTAAATCGATTTATCTCCGTTAATATGGCTCTAATCGAGATTTGGAGGGATTTTAGGTGTCAAAATTTTTTTACGTACAAAAACATGTCCCAACCCATAATTTTCAGGCTGGCGAGTATGAAAATCTTTAAATCGATTTATCTCCGTTAATATGGCTCTAATCGAGATTTGGAGGGATTTTAGGTGTCAAAATTTTTTTTCGTCGAAAAACATGTCCCAACCCATAATTTTCAGGCTGGCGAGTATGAAAATCTTTAAATCGATTTATCTCCGTTAATATGGCTCTAATCGAGATTTGGAGGGATTTTAGGTGTCAAAATTTTTTTTCGTCGAAAAACATGTCCCAACCCATAATTTTCAAGCTGGCGAGTATGAAAATCTTTAAATCGATTTATCTCCGTTAATATGGCTCTAATCGAGATTTGGAGGGATTTTAGGTGTCAAAATTTGTTTTCGTCGAAAAACATGTCCCAACCCATAATTTTCAGGCTGGCGAGTATGAAAATCTTTAAATCGATTTATCTCCGTTAATATGGCTCTAATCGAGATTTGGAGGGATTTTAGGTGTCAAAATTTTTTTTCGTCGAAAAACATGTCCCAACCCATAATTTTCAGGCTGGCGAGTATGAAAATCTTTAAATCGATTTATCTCCGTTAATATGGCTCTAATCGAGATTTGGAGGGATTTTAGGTGTCAAAATTTTTTTACGTACAAAAACATGTCCCAACCCATAATTTTCAGGCTGGCGAGTATGAAAATCTTTAAATCGATTTATCTCCGTTAATATGGCTCTAATCGAGATTTGGAGGGATTTTAGGTGTCAAAATTTTTTTACGTACAAAAACATGTCCCAACCCATAATTTTCAGGCTGGCGAGTATGAAAATCTTTAAATCGATTTATCTCCGTTAATATGGCTCTAATCGAGATTTGGAGGGATTTTAGGTGTCAAAATTTTTTTTCGTCGAAAAACATGTCCCAACCCATAATTTTCAGGCTGGCGAGTATGAAAATCTTTAAATCGATTTATCTCCGTTAATATGGCTCTAATCGAGATTTGGAGGGATTTTAGGTGTCAAAATTTTTTTTCGTCGAAAAACATGTCCCAACCCATAATTTTCAAGCTGGCGAGTATGAAAATCTTTAAATCGATTTATCTCCGTTAATATGGCTCTAATCGAGATTTGGAGGGATTTTAGGTGTCAAAATTTTTTTTCATTGAAAAACATGTCCCAACCCATAATTTTCAGGCTGGTGGGTATGAAAATCTTTAAATCGATTTATCTCCGTTAATATGGCTCTAATCGAGATTTGGAGGGATTTTAGGTGTCAAAATTTTTTTTCATTGAAAAACATGTCCCAACCCATAATTTTCAGGCTGGTGGGTATGAAAATCTTTAAATCGATTTATCTCCGTTAATATGGCTCTAATCGAGATTTGGAGGGATTTTAGGTGTCAAAATTTGTTTTCGTCGAAAAACATGTTCCAACCCATAATTTTCAAGCTGGCGAGTATGAAAATCTTTAAATCGATTTATCTCCGTTAATATGGCTCTAATCGAGATTTGGAGGGATTTTAGGTGTCAAAATTTTTTTTCATTGAAAAACATGTCCCAACCCATAATTTTCAGGCTGGTGGGTATGAAAATCTTTAAATCGATTTATCTCCGTTAATATGGCTCTAATCGAGATTTGGAGGGATTTTAGGTGTCAAAATTTTTTTTCGTCGAAAAACATGTCCCAACCCATAATTTTCAAGCTGGCGAGTATGAAAATCTTTAAATCGATTTATCTCCGTTAATATGGCTCTAATCGAGATTTGGAGGGATTTTAGGTGTCAAAATTTTTTTTCATTGAAAAACATGTCCCAACCCATAATTTTCAGACTGGCGAGTATGAAAATCTTTAAATCGATTTATCTCCGTTAATATGGCTCTAATCGAGATTTGGAGGGATTTTAGGTGTCAAAATTTTTTTTCGTCGAAAAACATGTCCCAACCTATAATTTTCAGGCTGGCGAGTATGAAAATCTTTAAATCGATTTATCTCCGTTAATATGGCTCTAATCGAGATTTGGAGGGATTTTAGGTGTCAAAATTTGTTTTCGTCGAAAAACATGTCCCAACCCATAATTTTCAGGCTGGCGAGTATGAAAATCTTTAAATCGATTTATCTCCGTTAATATGGCTCTAATCGAGATTTGGAGGGATTTTAGGTGTCAAAATTTTTTTTCGTCGAAAAACATATCCCAACCCATAATTTTCAGGCTGGCGAGTATGAAAATCTTTAAATCGATTTATCTCCGTTAATATGGCTCTAATCGAGATTTGGAGGGATTTTAGGTGTCAAAATTTTTAATCGTCGAAAAACATGTCCCAACCCATAATTTTCAAGCTGGCGAGTATGAAAATCTTTAAATCGATTTATCTCCGTTAATATGGCTCTAATCGAGATTTGGAGGGATTTTAGGTGTCAAAATTTTTTTTCGTCGAAAAACATGTCCCAACCCATAATTTTCAAGCTGGCGAGTATGAAAATCTTTAAATCGATTTATCTCCGTTAATATGGCTCTAATCGAGATTTGGAGGGATTTTAGGTGTCAATTTTTTTTTTCGTCGAAAAACATGTCCCAACCCATAATTTTCAGGCTGGCGAGTATGAAAATCTTTAAATCGATTTATCTCCGTTAATATGGCTCTAATCGAGATTTGGAGGGATTTTAGGTGTCAAATTTTTTTTTCATTGAAAAACATGTCCCAACCCATAATTTTCAGGCTGGTGGGTATGAAAATCTTTAAATCGATTTATCTCCGTTAATATGGCTCTAATCGAGATTTGGAGGGATTTTAGGTGTCAAAATTTTTTTTCATTGAAAAACATGTCCCAACCCATAATTTTCAGGCTGGTGGGTATGAAAATCTTTAAATCGATTTATCTCCGTTAATATGGCTCTAATCGAGATTTGGAGGGATTTTAGGTGTCAAAATTTTTTTTCATTGAAAAACATGTCCCAACCCATAATTTTCAGGCTGGTGGGTATGAAAATCTTTAAATCGATTTATCTCCGTTAATATGGCTCTAATCGAGATTTGGAGGGATTTTAGGTGTCAAAATTTTTTTTCGTCGAAAAACATGTCCCAACCCATAATTTTCAGGCTGGCGAGTATGAAAATCTTTAAATCGATTTATCTCCGTTAATATGGCTCTAATCGAGATTTGGAGGGATTTTAGGTGTCAAAATTTGTTTTCGTCGAAAAACATGTTCCAACCCATAATTTTCAGGCTGGCGAGTATGAAAATCTTTAAATCGATTTATCTCCGTTAATATGGCTCTAATCGAGATTTGGAGGGATTTTAGGTGTCAAAATTTTTTTACGTACAAAAACATGTCCCAACCCATAATTTTCAGGCTGGCGAGTATGAAAATCTTTAAATCGATTTATCTCCGTTAATATGGCTCTAATCGAGATTTGGAGGGATTTTAGGTGTCAAAATTTTTTTTCGTCGCAAAACATGTGCCAATCCATAATTTCCAGGCTGGCGAGTATGAAAATCTTTAAATCGATTTATCTCCGTTAATATGGCTCTAATCGAGATTTGGAGGGATTTTAGGTGTCAAAATTTTTTTTCGTCGAAAAACATGTCCCAACCCATAATTTTCAGGCTGGCGAGTATGAAAATCTTTAAATCGATTTATCTCCGTTAATATGGCTCTAATCGAGATTTGGAGGGATTTTAGGTGTCAAAATTTGTTTTCGTCGAAAAACATGTCCCAACCCATAATTTTCAGGCTGGCGAGTATGAAAATCTTTAAATCGATTTATCTCCGTTAATATGGCTCTAATCGAGATTTGGAGGGATTTTAGGTGTCAAAATTTTTTTACGTACAAAAACATGTCCCAACCCATAATTTTCAGGCTGGCGAGTATGAAAATCTTTAAATCGATTTATCTCCGTTAATATGGCTCTAATCGAGATTTGGAGGGATTTTAGGTGTCAAAATTTTTTTTCGTGGCAAAACATGTGCCAATCCATAATTTCCAGGCTGGCGAGTATGAAAATCTTTAAATCGATTTATCTCCGTTAATATGGCTCTAATCGAGATTTGGAGGGATTTTAGGTGTCAAAATTTTTTTTCGTCGAAAAACATGTCCCAACCCATAATTTTCAAGCTGGCGAGTATGAAAATCTTTAAATCGATTTATCTCCGTTAATATGGCTCTAATCGAGATTTGGAGGGATTTTAGGTGTCAAAATTTTTTTACGTACAAAAACATGTCCCAACCCATAATTTTCAGGCTGGCGAGTATGAAAATCTTTAAATCGATTTATCTCCGTTAATATGGCTCTAATCGAGATTTGGAGGGATTTTAGGTGTCAAAATTTTTTTTCGTCGCAAAACATGTGCCAATCCATAATTTCCAGGCTGGCGAGTATGAAAATCTTTAAATCGATTTATCTCCGTTAATATGGCTCTAATCGAGATTTGGAGGGATTTTAGGTGTCAAAATTTTTTTTCGTCGAAAAACATGTCCCAACCCATAATTTTCAGGCTGGCGAGTATGAAAATCTTTAAATCGATTTATCTCCGTTAATATGGCTCTAATCGAGATTTGGAGGGATTTTAGGTGTCAAAATTTTTTTACGTACAAAAACATGTCCCAACCCATAATTTTCAGGCTGGCGAGTATGAAAATCTTTAAATCGATTTATCTCCGTTAATATGGCTCTAATCGAGATTTGGAGGGATTTTAGGTGTCAAAATTTTTTTTCGTCGAAAAACATGTCCCAACCCATAATTTTCAGGCTGGCGAGTATGAAAATCTTTAAATCGATTTATCTCCGTTAATATGGCTCTAATCGAGATTTGGAGGGATTTTAGGTGTCAAAATTTTTTTTCGTCGAAAAACATGTCCCAACCCATAATTTTCAGGCTGGCGAGTATGAAAATCTTTAAATCGATTTATCTCCGTTAATATGGCTCTAATCGAGATTTGGAGGGATTTTAGGTGTCAAAATTTTTTTTCGTCGAAAAACATGTCCCAACCCATAATTTTCAGGCTGGCGAGTATGAAAATCTTTAAATCGATTTATCTCCGTTAATATGGCTCTAATCGAGATTTGGAGGGATTTTAGGTGTCAAAATTTTTTTTCGTCGAAAAACATGTCCCAACCCATAATTTTCAGGCTGGTGGGTATGAAAATCTTTAAATCGATTTATCTCCGTTAATATGGCTCTAATCGAGATTTGGAGGGATTTCAGGTGTCAAAATTTTTTTTGGTCGAAAAACATGTCCCAACCCATAATTTTCAGGCTGGTGGGTATGAAAATCTTTAAATCGATTTATCTCCGTTAATATGGCTCTAATCGAGATTTGGAGGGATTTTAGGTGTCAAAATTTTTTTTCGTCGAAAAACATGTCCCAACCCTTAATTTTCAGACTGGTGGGTATGAAAATCTTTAAATCGATTTATCTCCGTTAATATGGCTCTAATCGAGATTTGGAGGGATTTTAGGTGTCAAAATTTTTTTTCGTCGAAAAACATGTCCCAACCCATAATTTTCAGGCTGGCGAGTATGAAAATCTTTAAATCGATTTATCTCCGTTAATATGGCTCTAATCGAGATTTGGAGGGATTTTAGGTGTCAAAATTTTTTTTGGTCGAAAAACATGTCCCAACCCATAATTTTCAGGCTGGCGAGTATGAAAATCTTTAAATCGATTTATCTCCGTTAATATGGCTCTAATCGAGATTTGGATGGATTTTAGGTGTCAAAATTTTTTTTCGTTGAAAAACATGTCCCAACCCATAATTTTCAGGCTGGCGAGTATGAAAATCTTTAAATCGATTTATCTCCGTTAATATGGCTCTAATCGAGATTTGGAGGGATTTTAGGTGTCAAAATTTTTTTTCGTCG
Organism: Ochlerotatus camptorhynchus; assembly: GCF_037179485.1. Classification (NCBI taxonomy): domain Eukaryota; kingdom Metazoa; phylum Arthropoda; class Insecta; order Diptera; family Culicidae; genus Ochlerotatus; species Ochlerotatus camptorhynchus. The sequence continues at coordinate 12,082 of NW_027041157.1, forward strand.
AAAAACATGTCCCAACCCATAATTTTCAGGCTGGTGGGTATGAAAATCTTTAAATCGATTTATCTCCGTTAATATGGCTCTAATCGAGATTTGGAGGGGTTTTAGGTGTCAAAATTTTTTTTCGTCGAAAAACATGTCCCAACCCATAATTTTCAGGCTGGCGAGTATGAAAATCTTTAAATCGATTTATCTCCGTTAATATGGCTCTAATCGAGATTTGGAGGGATTTTAGGTGTCAAAATTTTTTTTGGTCGAAAAACATGTCCCAACCCATAATTTTCAGGCTGGCGAGTATGAAAATCTTTAAATCGATTTATCTCCGTTAATATGGCTCTAATCGAGATTTGGATGGATTTTAGGTGTCAAAATTTTTTTTCGTTGAAAAACATGTCCCAACCCATAATTTTCAGGCTGGCGAGTATGAAAATCTTTAAATCGATTTATCTCCGTTAATATGGCTCTAATCGAGATTTGGAGGGATTTTAGGTGTCAAAATTTTTTTTCGTCGAAAAACATGTCCCAACCCATAATTTTCAGGCTGGTGGGTATGAAAATCTTTAAATCGATTTATCTCCGTTAATATGGCTCTAATCGAGATTTGGAGGGGTTTTAGGTGTCAAAATTTTTTTTCGTCGAAAAACATGTCCCAACCCATAATTTTCAGGCTGGCGAGTATGAAAATCTTTAAATCGATTTATCTCCGTTAATATGGCTCTAATCAAGATTTGGAGGGATTTTAGGTGTCAAAATTTTTTTTCGTCGAAAAACATGTCCCAACCCATAATTTTCAGGCTGGTGGGTATGAAAATCTTTAAATCGATTTATCTCCGTTAATATGGCTCTAATCGAGATTTGGAGGGATTTTAGGTGTCAAAATTTTTTTTGGTCGAAAAACATGTCCCAACCCATAATTTTCAGGCTGGTGGGTATGAAAATCTTTAAATCGATTTATCTCCGTTAATATGGCTCTAATCGAGATTTGGAGGGATTTTAGGTGTCAAAATTTTTTTTCGTCGAAAAACATGTCCCAACCCATAATTTTCAGACTAGTGGGTATGAAAATCTTTAAATCGATTTATCTCCGTTAATATGGCTCTAATCGAGATTTGGAGGGATTTTAGGTGTCAAAATTTTTTTTCGTCGAAAAACATGTCCCAACCCATAATTTTCAGGCTGGTGGGTATGAAAATCTTTAAATCGATTTATCTCCGTTAATATGGCTCTAATCGAGATTTGGAGGGGTTTTAGGTGTCAAAATTTTTTTTCGTCGAAAAACATGTCCCAACCCATAATTTTCAGGCTGGCGAGTATGAAAATCTTTAAATCGATTTATCTCCGTTAATATGGCTCTAATCAAGATTTGGAGGGATTTTAGGTGTCAAAATTTTTTTTCGTCGAAAAACATGTCCCAACCCATAATTTTCAGGCTGGCGAGTATGAAAATCTTTAAATCGATTTATCTCCGTTAATATGGCTCTAATCGAGATTTGGAGGGATTTTAGGTGTCAAAATTTTTTTTGGTCGAAAAACATGTCCCAACCCATAATTTTCAGGCTGGCGAGTATGAAAATCTTTAAATCGATTTATCTCCGTTAATATGGCTCTAATCGAGATTTGGATGGATTTTAGGTGTCAAAATTTTTTTTCGTTGAAAAACATGTCCCAACCCATAATTTTCAGGCTGGCGAGTATGAAAATCTTTAAATCGATTTATCTCCGTTAATATGGCTCTAATCGAGATTTGGAGGGATTTTAGGTGTCAAAATTTTTTTTCGTCGAAAAACATGTCCCAACCCATAATTTTCAGGCTGGTGGGTATGAAAATCTTTAAATCGATTTATCTCCGTTAATATGGCTCTAATCGAGATTTGGAGGGGTTTTAGGTGTCAAAATTTTTTTTCGTCGAAAAACATGTCCCAACCCATAATTTTCAGGCTGGCGAGTATGAAAATCTTTAAATCGATTTATCTCCGTTAATATGGCTCTAATCGAGATTTGGAGGGATTTTAGGTGTCAAAATTTTTTTTCGTCGAAAAACATGTCCCAACCCATAATTTTCAGGCTGGTGGGTATGAAAATCTTTAAATCGATTTATCTTCGTTAATATGGCTCTAATCGAGATTTGGAGGGGTTTTAGGTGTCAAAATTTTTTTTCGTCGAAAAACATGTCCCAACCCATAATTTTCAGGCTGGCGAGTATGAAAATCTTTAAATCGATTTATCTCCGTTAATATGGCTCTAATCGAGATTTGGAGGGATTTTAGGTGTCAAAATTTTTTTTCGTCGAAAAACATGTCCCAACCCATAATTTTCAGGCTGGTGGGTATGAAAATCTTTAAATCGATTTATCTACGTTAATATGGCTCTAATCGAGATTTGGAGGGATTTTAGGTGTCAAAATTTTTTTTGGTCGAAAAACATGTCCCAACCCATAATTTTCAGGCTGGTGGGTATGAAAATCTTTAAATCGATTTATCTCCGTTAATATGGCTCTAATCGAGATTTGGAGGGATTTTAGGTGTCAAAATTTTTTTTCGTCGAAAAACATGTCCCAACCCATAATTTTCAGACTGGTGGGTATGAAAATCTTTAAATCGATTTATCTCCGTTAATATGGCTCTAATCGAGATTTGGAGGGATTTTAGGTGTCAAAATTTTTTTTCGTCGAAAAACATGTCCCAACCCATAATTTTCAGGCTGGTGGGTATGAAAATCTTTAAATCGATTTATCTCCGTTAATATGGCTCTAATCGAGATTTGGAGGGGTTTTAGGTGTCAAAATTTTTTTTCGTCGAAAAACATGTCCCAACCCATAATTTTCAGGCTGGCGAGTATGAAAATCTTTAAATCGATTTATCTCCGTTAATATGGCTCTAATCGAGATTTGGAGGGATTTTAGGTGTCGAAATTTTTTTTCGTCGAAAAACATGTCCCAACCCATAATTTTCAGGCTGGTGGGTATGAAAATCTTTAAATCGATTTATCTCCGTTAATATGGCTCTAATCGAGATTTGGAGGGGTTTTAGGTGTCAAAATTTTTTTTCGTCGAAAAACATGTCCCAACCCATAATTTTCAGGCTGGTGGGTATGAAAATCTTTAAATCGATTTATCTCCGTTAATATGGCTCTAATCGAGATTTGGAGGGATTTTAGGTGTCAAAATTTTTTTTCGTCGAAAAACATGTCCCAACCCATAATTTTCAGGCTGGTGGGTATGAAAATCTTTAAATCGATTTATCTCCGTTAATATGGCTCTAATAGAGATTTGGAGGGGTTTTAGGTGTCAAAATTTTTTTTGGTCGAAAAACATGTCCCAACCCATAATTTTCAGGCTGGTGGGTATGAAAATCTTTAAATCGATTTATCTCCGTTAATATGGCTCTAATCGAGATTTGGAGGGATTTTAGGTGTCAAAATTTTTTTTCGTCGAAAAACATGTCCCAACCCATAATTTTCAGGCTGGTGGGTATGAAAATCTTTAAATCGATTTATCTCCGTTAATATGGCTCTAATCGAGATTTGGAGGGGTTTTAGGTGTCAAAATTTTTTTTCGTCGAAAAACATGTCCCAACCCATAATTTTCAGGCTGGTGGGTATGAAAATCTTTAAATCGATTTATCTCCGTTAATATGGCTCTAATCGAGATTTGGAGGGATTTTAGGTGTCAAAATTTTTTTTCGTCGAAAAACATGTCCCAACCCATAATTTTCAGGCTGGTGGGTATGAAAATCTTTAAATCGATTTATCTCCGTTAATATGGCTCTAATCGAGATTTGGAGGGGTTTTAGGTGTCAAAATTTTTTTTCGTCGAAAAACATGTCCCAACCCATAATTTTCAGGCTGGCGAGTATGAAAATCTTTAAATCGATTTATCTCCGTTAATATGGCTCTAATCGAGATTTGGAGGGATTTTAGGTGTCAAAATTTTTTACGTACAAAAACATGTCCCAACCCATAATTTTCAGGCTGGTGGGTATGAAAATCTTTAAATCGATTTATCTCCGTTAATATGGCTCTAATCGAGATTTGGAGGGATTTTAGGTGTCAAAATTTTTTTTCGTCGAAAAACATGTCCCAACCCATAATTTTCAGGCTGGTGGGTATGAAAATCTTTAAATCGATTTATCTCCGTTAATATGGCTCTAATCGAGATTTGGAGGGATTTTAGGTGTCAAAATTTTTTTTGGTCGAAAAACATGTCCCAACCCATAATTTTCAGGCTGGTGGGTATGAAAATCTTTAAATCGATTTATCTCCGTTAATATGGCTCTAATCGAGATTTGGAGGGATTTTAGGTGTCAAAATTTTTTTTCGTCGAAAAACATGTCCCAACCCATAATTTTCAGACTAGTGGGTATGAAAATCTTTAAATCGATTTATCTCCGTTAATATGGCTCTAATCGAGATTTGGAGGGATTTTAGGTGTCAAAATTTTTTTTCGTCGAAAAACATGTCCCAACCCATAATTTTCAGGCTGGTGGGTATGAAAATCTTTAAATCGATTTATCTCCGTTAATATGGCTCTAATCGAGATTTGGAGGGGTTTTAGGTGTCAAAATTTTTTTTCGTCGAAAAACATGTCCCAACCCATAATTTTCAGGCTGGCGAGTATGAAAATCTTTAAATCGATTTATCTCCGTTAATATGGCTCTAATCGAGATTTGGAGGGATTTTAGGTGTCAAAATTTTTTTTCGTCGAAAAACATGTCCCAACCCATAATTTTCAGGCTGGTGGGTATGAAAATCTTTAAATCGATTTATCTTCGTTAATATGGCTCTAATCGAGATTTGGAGGGGTTTTAGGTGTCAAAATTTTTTTTCGTCGAAAAACATGTCCCAACCCATAATTTTCAGGCTGGCGAGTATGAAAATCTTTAAATCGATTTATCTCCGTTAATATGGCTCTAATCGAGATTTGGAGGGATTTTAGGTGTCAAAATTTTTTTTCGTCGAAAAACATGTCCCAACCCATAATTTTCAGGCTGGTGGGTATGAAAATCTTTAAATCGATTTATCTCCGTTAATATGGCTCTAATCGAGATTTGGAGGGGTTTTAGGTGTCAAAATTTTTTTTCGTCGAAAAACATGTCCCAACCCATAATTTTCAGGCTGGCGAGTATGAAAATCTTTAAATCGATTTATCTCCGTTAATATGGCTCTAATCGAGATTTGGAGGGATTTTAGGTGTCAAAATTTTTTTTCGTCGAAAAACATGTCCCAACCCATAATTTTCAGGCTGGTGGGTATGAAAATCTTTAAATCGATTTATCTTCGTTAATATGGCTCTAATCGAGATTTGGAGGGGTTTTAGGTGTCAAAATTTTTTTTCGTCGAAAAACATGTCCCAACCCATAATTTTCAGGCTGGCGAGTATGAAAATCTTTAAATCGATTTATCTCCGTTAATATGGCTCTAATCGAGATTTGGAGGGATTTTAGGTGTCAAAATTTTTTTTCGTCGAAAAACATGTCCCAACCCATAATTTTCAGGCTGGTGGGTATGAAAATCTTTAAATCGATTTATCTACGTTAATATGGCTCTAATCGAGATTTGGAGGGATTTTAGGTGTCAAAATTTTTTTTGGTCGAAAAACATGTCCCAACCCATAATTTTCAGGCTGGTGGGTATGAAAATCTTTAAATCGATTTATCTCCGTTAATATGGCTCTAATCGAGATTTGGAGGGATTTTAGGTGTCAAAATTTTTTTTCGTCGAAAAACATGTCCCAACCCATAATTTTCAGACTGGTGGGTATGAAAATCTTTAAATCGATTTATCTCCGTTAATATGGCTCTAATCGAGATTTGGAGGGATTTTAGGTGTCAAAATTTTTTTTTCGTCGAAAAACATGTCCCAACCCATAATTTTCAGGCTGGTGGGTATGAAAATCTTTAAATCGATTTATCTCCGTTAATATGGCTCTAATCGAGATTTGGAGGGGTTTTAGGTGTCAAAATTTTTTTTCGTCGAAAAACATGTCCCAACCCATAATTTTCAGGCTGGCGAGTATGAAAATCTTTAAATCGATTTATCTCCGTTAATATGGCTCTAATCGAGATTTGGAGGGATTTTAGGTGTCGAAATTTTTTTTCGTCGAAAAACATGTCCCAACCCATAATTTTCAGGCTGGTGGGTATGAAAATCTTTAAATCGATTTATCTCCGTTAATATGGCTCTAATCGAGATTTGGAGGGGTTTTAGGTGTCAAAATTTTTTTTCGTCGAAAAACATGTCCCAACCCATAATTTTCAGGCTGGTGGGTATGAAAATCTTTAAATCGATTTATCTCCGTTAATATGGCTCTAATCGAGATTTGGAGGGATTTTAGGTGTCAAAATTTTTTTTCGTCGAAAAACATGTCCCAACCCATAATTTTCAGGCTGGTGGGTATGAAAATCTTTAAATCGATTTATCTCCGTTAATATGGCTCTAATAGAGATTTGGAGGGGTTTTAGGTGTCAAAATTTTTTTTCGTCGAAAAACATGTCCCAACCCATAATTTTCAGGCTGGCGAGTATGAAAATCTTTAAATCGATTTATCTCCGTTAATATGGCTCTAATCGAGATTTGGAGGGATTTTAGGTGTCAAAATTTTTTTTCGTTGAAAAACATGTCCCAACCCATGATTTTCAGGCTGGCGAGTATGAACATCTTTAAATCGATTTATCTCCGTTAATATGGCTCTAATCGAGATTTGGAGGGATTTTAGGTGTCGAAATTTTTTTTCGTCGAAAAACATGTCCCAACCCATAATTTTCAGGCTGGTGGGTATGAAAATCTTTAAATCGATTTATCTCCGTTAATATGGCTCTAATCGAGATTTGGAGGGGTTTTAGGTGTCAAAATTTTTTTTCGTCGAAAAACATGTCCCAACCCATAATTTTCAGGCTGGTGGGTATGAAAATCTTTAAATCGATTTATCTCCGTTAATATGGCTCTAATCGAGATTTGGAGGGGTTTTAGGTGTCAAAATTTTTTTTCGTCGAAAAACATGTCCCAACCCATAATTTTCAGGCTGGTGGGTATGAAAATCTTTAAATCGATTTATCTCCGTTAATATGGCTCTAATCGAGATTTGGAGGGGTTTTAGGTGTCAAAATTTTTTTTCGTCGAAAAACATGTCCCAACCCATAATTTTCAGGCTGGCGAGTATGAAAATCTTTAAATCGATTTATCTCCGTTAATATGGCTCTAATCGAGATTTGGAGGGATTTTAGGTGTCAAAATTTTTTTTGGTCGAAAAACATGTCCCAACCCATAATTTTCAGGCTGGTGGGTATGAAAATCTTTAAATCGATTTATCTCCGTTAATATGGCTCTAATCGAGATTTGGAGGGATTTTAGGTGTCAAAATTTTTTTTCGTCGAAAAACATGTCCCAACCCATAATTTTCAAGCTGGTGGGTATGAAAATCTTTAAATCGATTTATCTCCGTTAATATGGCTCTAATCGAGATTTGGAGGGGTTTTAGGTGTCAAAATTTTTTTTCGTCGAAAACCATGTCCCAACCCATAATTTTCAGACTGGTGGGTATGAAAATCTTTAAATCGATTTATCTCCGTTAATATGGCTCTAATCGAGATTTGGAGGGATTTTAGGTGTCAAAATTTTTTTTCGTCGAAAAACATGTCCCAACCCATAATTTTCAGGCTGGTGGGTATGAAAATCTTTAAATCGATTTATCTCCGTTAATATGGCTCTAATCGAGATTTGGAGGGGTTTTAGGTGTCAAAATTTTTTTTCGTCGAAAAACATGTCCCAACCCATAATTTTCAGGCTGGCGAGTATGAAAATCTTTAAATCGATTTATCTCCGTTAATATGGCTCTAATCGAGATTTGGAGGGATTTTAGGTGTCAAAATTTTTTTTGGTCGAAAAACATGTCCCAACCCATAATTTTCAGGCTGGCGAGTATGAAAATCTTTAAATCGATTTATCTCCGTTAATATGGCTCTAATCGAGATTTGGAGGGATTTTAGGTGTCAAAATTTTTTTTCGTTGAAAAACATGTCCCAACCCATAATTTTCAGGCTGGCGAGTATGAAAATCTTTAAATCGATTTATCTCCGTTAATATGGCTCTAATCGAGATTTGGAGGGATTTTAGGTGTCAAAATTTTTTTTCGTCGAAAAACATGTCCCAACCCATAATTTTCAGGCTGGTGGGTATGAAAATCTTTAAATCGATTTATCTCCGTTAATATGGCTCTAATCGAGATTTGGAGGGGTTTAAGGCGTCAAAATTTTTTTTCGTCGAAAAACATGTCCCAACCCATAATTTTCAGGCTGGCGAGTATGAAAATCTTTAAATCGATTTATCTCCGTTAATATGGCTATAATCGAGATTTGGAGGGATTTTAGGTGTCAAAATTTTTTTTGGTCGAAAAACATGTCCCAACCCATAATTTTCAGGCTGGCGAGTATGAAAATCTTTAAATCGATTTATCTCCGTTAATATGGCTCTAATCGAGATTTGGAGGGATTTTAGGTGTCAAAATTTTTTTTCGTCGAAAAACATGTCCCAACCCATAATTTTCAGGCTGGTGGGTATGAAAATCTTTAAATCGATTTATCTCCGTTAATATGGCTCTAATCGAGATTTGGAGGGGTTTTAGGTGTCAAAATTTTTTTACGTACAAAAACATGTCCCAACCCATAATTTTCAGGCTGGCGAGTATGAAAATCTTTAAATCGATTTATCTCCGTTAATATGGCTCTAATCGAGATTTGGAGGGGTTTTAGGTGTCAAAATTTTTTTTCGTCGAAAAACATGTCCCAACCCATAATTTTCAGGCTGGTGGGTATGAAAATCTTTAAATCGATTTATCTCCGTTAATATGGCTCTAATCGAGATTTGGAGGGGTTTAAGGTGTCAAAATTTTTTTTCGTCGAAAAACATGTCCCAACCCATAATTTTCAGGCTGGTGGGTATGAAAATCTTTAAATCGATTTATCTCCGTTAATATGGCTCTAATCGAGATTTGGAGGGGTTTAAGGTGTCAAAATTTTTTTTCGTCGAAAAACATGTCCCAACCCATAATTTTCAGGCTGGTGGGTATGAAAATCTTTAAATCGATTTATCTCCGTTAATATGGCTCTAATCGAGATTTGGAGGGGTTTTAGGTGTCAAAATTTTTTTACGTACAAAAACATGTCCCAACCCATAATTTTCAGGCTGGCGAGTATGAAAATCTTTAAATCGATTTATCTCCGTTAATATGGCTATAATCGAGATTTGGAGGGATTTTAGGTGTCAAAATTTTTTTTGGTCGAAAAACATGTCCCAACCCATAATTTTCAGGCTGGCGAGTATGAAAATCTTTAAATCGATTTATCTCCGTTAATATGGCTCTAATCGAGATTTGGAGGGATTTTAGGTGTCAAAATTTTTTTTCGTCGAAAAACATGTCCCAACCCATAATTTTCAGGCTGGTGGGTATGAAAATCTTTAAATCGATTTATCTCCGTTAATATGGCTCTAATCGAGATTTGGAGGGATTTTAGGTGTCAAAATTTTTTTTCGTCGAAAAACATGTCCCAACCCATAATTTTCAGGCTGGTGGGTATGAAAATCTTTAAATCGATTTATCTCCGTTAATATGGCTCTAATCGAGATTTGGAGGGGTTTTAGGTGTCAAAATTTTTTTACGTACAAAAACATGTCCCAACCCATAATTTTCAGGCTGGCGAGTATGAAAATCTTTAAATCGATTTATCTCCGTTAATATGGCTCTAATCGAGATTTGGAGGGGTTTAAGGTGTCAAAATTTTTTTACGTACAAAAACATGTCCCAACCCATAATTTTCAGGCTGGTGGGTATGAAAATCTTTAAATCGATTTATCTCCGTTAATATGGCTCTAATCGAGATTTGGAGGGATTTTAGGTGTCAAAAATTTTTTTCGTCGAAAAACATGTCCCAACCCATAATTTTCAGGCTGGTGGGTATGAAAATCTTTAAATCGATTTATCTCCGTTAATATGGCTCTAATCGAGATTTGGAGGGGTTTTAGGTGTCAAAATTTTTTTACGTACAAAAACATGTCCCAACCCATAATTTTCAGGCTGGTGGGTATGAAAATCTTTAAATCGATTTATCTCCGTTAATATGGCTCTAATCGAGATTTGGAGGGATTTTAGGTGTCAAAATTTTTTTTCGTCGAAAAACATGTCCCAACCCATAATTTTCAGGCTGGTGGGTATGAAAATCTTTAAATCGATTTATCTCCGTTAATATGGCTCTAATCGAGATTTGGAGGGGTTTTAGGTGTCAAAATTTTTTTTCGTCGAAAAATATGTCCCAACCCATAATTTTCAGGCTGGCGAGTATGAAAATCTTTAAATCGATTTATCTCCGTTAATATGGCTCTAATCGAGATTTGGAGGGATTTTAGGTGTCAAAATTTTTTTTGGTCGAAAAACATGTCCCAACCCATAATTTTCAGGCTGGCGAGTATGAAAATCTTTAAATCGATTTATCTCCGTTAATATGGCTCTAATCGAGATTTGGAGGGATTTTAGGTGTCAAAATTTTTTTTCGTTGAAAAACATGTCCCAACCCATAATTTTCAGGCTGGCGAGTATGAAAATCTTTAAATCGATTTATCTCCGTTAATATGGCTCTAATCGAGATTTGGAGGGATTTTAGGTGTCAAAATTTTTTTTCGTCGAAAAACATGTCCCAACCCATAATTTTCAGGCTGGTGGGTATGAAAATCTTTAAATCGATTTATCTCCGTTAATATGGCTCTAATCGAGATTTGGAGGGGTTTAAGGCGTCAAAATTTTTTTTCGTCGAAAAACATGTCCCAACCCATAATTTTCAGGCTGGCGAGTATGAAAATCTTTAAATCGATTTATCTCCGTTAATATGGCTATAATCGAGATTTGGAGGGATTTTAGGTGTCAAAATTTTTTTTGGTCGAAAAACATGTCCCAACCCATAATTTTCAGGCTGGCGAGTATGAAAATCTTTAAATCGATTTATCTCCGTTAATATGGCTCTAATCGAGATTTGGAGGGATTTTAGGTGTCAAAATTTTTTTTCGTCGAAAAACATGTCCCAACCCATAATTTTCAGGCTGGTGGGTATGAAAATCTTTAAATCGATTTATCTCCGTTAATATGGCTCTAATCGAGATTTGGAGGGGTTTTAGGTGTCAAAATTTTTTTACGTACAAAAACATGTCCCAACCCCTTAATTTTCAGGCTGGCGAGTATGAAAATCTTTAAATCGATTTATCTCCGTTAATATGGCTCTAATCGAGATTTGGAGGGGTTTTAGGTGTCAAAATTTTTTTTCGTCGAAAAACATGTCCCAACCCATAATTTTCAGGCTGGTGGGTATGAAAATCTTTAAATCGATTTATCTCCGTTAATATGGCTCTAATCGAGATTTGGAGGGGTTTAAGGTGTCAAAATTTTTTTTCGTCGAAAAACATGTCCCAACCCATAATTTTCAGGCTGGTGGGTATGAAAATCTTTAAATCGATTTATCTCCGTTAATATGGCTCTAATCGAGATTTGGAGGGGTTTAAGGTGTCAAAATTTTTTTTCGTCGAAAAACATGTCCCAACCCATAATTTTCAGGCTGGTGGGTATGAAAATCTTTAAATCGATTTATCTCCGTTAATATGGCTCTAATCGAGATTTGGAGGGGTTTTAGGTGTCAAAATTTTTTTACGTACAAAAACATGTCCCAACCCATAATTTTCAGGCTGGCGAGTATGAAAATCTTTAAATCGATTTATCTCCGTTAATATGGCTCTAATCGAGATTTGGAGGGGTTTAAGGTGTCAAAATTTTTTTACGTACAAAAACATGTCCCAACCCATAATTTTCAGGCTGGTGGGTATGAAAATCTTTAAATCGATTTATCTCCGTTAATATGGCTCTAATCGAGATTTGGAGGGATTTTAGGTGTCAAAAATTTTTTTCGTCGAAAAACATGTCCCAACCCATAATTTTCAGGCTGGTGGGTATGAAAATCTTTAAATCGATTTATCTCCGTTAATATGGCTCTAATCGAGATTTGGAGGGGTTTTAGGTGTCAAAATTTTTTTACGTACAAAAACATGTCCCAACCCATAATTTTCAGGCTGGCGAGTATGAAAATCTTTAAATCGATTTATCTCCGTTAATATGGCTCTAATCGAGATTTGGAGGGATTTTAGGTGTCAAAATTTTTTTTCGTCGAAAAACATGTCCCAACCCATAATTTTCAGGCTGGTGGGTATGAAAATCTTTAAATCGATTTATCTCCGTTAATATGGCTCTAATCGAGATTTGGAGGGATTTTAGGTGTCAAAATTTTTTTTGGTCGAAAAACATGTCCCAACCCATAATTTTCAGGCTGGCGAGTATGAAAATCTTTAAATCGATTTATCTCCGTTAATATGGCTCTAATCGAGATTTGGAGGGATTTTAGGTGTCAAAATTTTTTTTCGTCGAAAAACATGTCCCAACCCATAATTTTCAGGCTGGTGGGTATGAAAATCTTTAAATCGATTTATCTCCGTTAATATGGCTCTAATCGAGATTTGGAGGGATTTTAGGTGTCAAAATTTTTTTTCGTCGAAAAACATGTCCCAACCCATAATTTTCAGGCTGGTGGGTATGAAAATCTTTAAATCGATTTATCTCCGTTAATATGGCTCTAATCGAGATTTGGAGGGATTTTAGGTGTCAAAATTTTTTATGGTCGAAAAACATGTCCCAACCCATAATTTTCAGGCTGGCGAGTATGAAAATCTTTAAATCGATTTATCTCCGTTAATATGGCTCTAATCGAGATTTGGAGGGATTTTAGGTGTCAAAATTTTTTTTCGTCGAAAAACATGTCCCAACCCATAATTTTCAGGCTGGTGGGTATGAAAATCTTTAAATCGATTTATCTCCGTTAATATGGCTCTAATCGAGATTTGGAGGGATTTTAGGTGTCAAAATTTTTTTTCGTCGAAAAACATGTCCCAACCCATAATTTTCAGGCTGGTGGGTATGAAAATCTTTAAATCGATTTATCTCCGTTAATATGGCTCTAATCGAGATTTGGAGATGTTTTTTTTTTCGTACAAAAACATGTCCCAACCCATAATTTTCAGGCTGGCGAGTATGAAAATCTTTAAATCGATTTATCTCCGTTAATATGGCTCTAATCGAGATTTGGAGGGATTTTAGGTGTCAAAATTTTTTTTCGTCGAAAAACATGTCCCAACCCATAATTTTCAGGCTGGTGGGTATGAAAATCTTTAAATCGATTTATCTCCGTTAATATGGCTCTAATCGAGATTTGGAGGGGTTTTAGGTGTCAAAATTTTTTTTCGTCGAAAAACATGTCCCAACCCATAATTTTCAGGCTGGCGAGTATGAAAATCTTTAAATCGATTTATCTCCGTTAATATGGCTCTAATCGAGATTTGGAGGGATTTTAGGTGTCAAAATTTTTTTTGGTCGAAAAACATGTCCCAACCCATAATTTTCAGGCTGGCGAGTATGAAAATCTTTAAATCGATTTATCTCCGTTAATATGGCTCTAATCGAGATTTGGAGGGGTTTTAGGTGTCAAAATTTTTTTTCGTACAAAAACATGTCCCAACCCATAATTTCCAGGCTAGCGAGTATGAAAATCTTTAAATCGATTTATCTCCGTTAATATGGCTCTAATCGAGATTTGGAGGGGTTTTAGGTGTCAAAATTTTTTTTCGTCGAAAAACATGTCCCAACCCATAATTTTCAGGCTGGCGAGTATGAAAATCTTTAAATCGATTTATCTCCGTTAATATGGCTATAATCGAGATTTGGAGGGATTTTAGGTGTCAAAATTTTTTTTGGTCGAAAAACATGTCCCAACCCATAATTTTCAGGCTGGCGAGTATGAAAATCTTTAAATCGATTTATCTCCGTTAATATGGCTCTAATCGAGATTTGGAGGGATTTTAGGTGTCAAAATTTTTTTTCGTCGAAAAACATGTCCCAACCCATAATTTTCAGGCTGGTGTGTATGAAAATCTTTAAATCGATTTATCTCCGTTAATATGGCTCTAATCGAGATTTGGAGGGGTTTTAGGTGTCAAAATTTTTTTACGTACAAAAACATGTCCCAACCCATAATTTTCAGGCTGGCGAGTATGAAAATCTTTAAATCGATTTATCTCCGTTAATATGGCTCTAATCGAGATTTGGAGGGGTTTTAGGTGTCAAAATTTTTTTTCGTCGAAAAACATGTCCCAACCCATAATTTTCAGGCTGGTGGGTATGAAAATCTTTAAATCGATTTATCTCCGTTAATATGGCTCTAATCGAGATTTGGAGGGGTTTAAGGTGTCAAAATTTTTTTTCGTCGAAAAACATGTCCCAACCCATAATTTTCAGGCTGGTGGGTATGAAAATCTTTAAATCGATTTATCTCCGTTAATATGGCTCTAATCGAGATTTGGAGGGGTTTAAGGTGTCAAAATTTTTTTTCGTCGAAAAACATGTCCCAACCCATAATTTTCAGGCTGGTGGGTATGAAAATCTTTAAATCGATTTATCTCCGTTAATATGGCTCTAATCGAGATTTGGAGGGGTTTTAGGTGTCAAAATTTTTTTACGTACAAAAACATGTCCCAACCCATAATTTTCAGGCTGGCGAGTATGAAAATCTTTAAATCGATTTATCTCCGTTAATATGGCTATAATCGAGATTTGGAGGGATTTTAGGTGTCAAAATTTTTTTTGGTCGAAAAACATGTCCCAACCCATAATTTTCAGGCTGGCGAGTATGAAAATCTTTAAATCGATTTATCTCCGTTAATATGGCTCTAATCGAGATTTGGAGGGATTTTAGGTGTCAAAATTTTTTTTCGTCGAAAAACATGTCCCAACCCATAATTTTCAGGCTGGTGGGTATGAAAATCTTTAAATCGATTTATCTCCGTTAATATGGCTCTAATCGAGATTTGGAGGGATTTTAGGTGTCAAAATTTTTTTTCGTCGAAAAACATGTCCCAACCCATAATTTTCAGGCTGGTGGGTATGAAAATCTTTAAATCGATTTATCTCCGTTAATATGGCTCTAATCGAGATTTGGAGGGGTTTTAGGTGTCAAAATTTTTTTACGTACAAAAACATGTCCCAACCCATAATTTTCAGGCTGGCGAGTATGAAAATCTTTAAATCGATTTATCTCCGTTAATATGGCTCTAATCGAGATTTGGAGGGGTTTAAGGTGTCAAAATTTTTTTACGTACAAAAACATGTCCCAACCCATAATTTTCAGGCTGGTGGGTATGAAAATCTTTAAATCGATTTATCTCCGTTAATATGGCTCTAATCGAGATTTGGAGGGATTTTAGGTGTCAAAAATTTTTTTCGTCGAAAAACATGTCCCAACCCATAATTTTCAGGCTGGTGGGTATGAAAATCTTTAAATCGATTTATCTCCGTTAATATGGCTCTAATCGAGATTTGGAGGGGTTTTAGGTGTCAAAATTTTTTTACGTACAAAAACATGTCCCAACCCATAATTTTCAGGCTGGTGGGTATGAAAATCTTTAAATCGATTTATCTCCGTTAATATGGCTCTAATCGAGATTTGGAGGGATTTTAGGTGTCAAAATTTTTTTTCGTCGAAAAACATGTCCCAACCCATAATTTTCAGGCTGGTGGGTATGAAAATCTTTAAATCGATTTATCTCCGTTAATATGGCTCTAATCGAGATTTGGAGGGGTTTTAGGTGTCAAAATTTTTTTTCGTCGAAAAATATGTCCCAACCCATAATTTTCAGGCTGGCGAGTATGAAAATCTTTAAATCGATTTATCTCCGTTAATATGGCTCTAATCGAGATTTGGAGGGGTTTTAGGTGTCAAAATTTTTTTTCGTCGAAAAACATGTCCCAACCCATAATTTTCAGGCTGGTGGGTATGAAAATCTTTAAATCGATTTATCTCCGTTAATATGGCTCTAATCGAGATTTGGAGGGGTTTAAGGTGTCAAAATTTTTTTTCGTCGAAAAACATGTCCCAACCCATAATTTTCAGGCTGGTGGGTATGAAAATCTTTAAATCGATTTATCTCCGTTAATATGGCTCTAATCGAGATTTGGAGGGGTTTTAGGTGTCAAAATTTTTTTACGTACAAAAACATGTCCCAACCCATAATTTTCAGGCTGGTGGGTATGAAAATCTTTAAATCGATTTATCTCCGTTAATATGGCTCTAATCGAGATTTGGAGGGATTTTAGGTGTCAAAATTTTTTTTCGTCGAAAAACATGTCCCAACCCATAATTTTCAGGCTGGTGGGTATGAAAATCTTTAAATCGATTTATCTCCGTTAATATGGCTCTAATCGAGATTTGGAGGGGTTTTAGGTGTCAAAATTTTTTTTTCGTCGAAAAACATGTCCCAACCCATAATTTTCAGACTGGTGGGTATGAAAATCTTTAAATCGATTTATCTCCGTTAATATGGCTCTAATCGAGATTTGGAGGGATTTTAGGTGTCAAAATTTTTTTTCGTCGAAAAACATGTCCCAACCCATAATTTTCAGGCTGGTGGGTATGAAAATCTTTAAATCGATTTATCTCCGTTAATATGGCTCTAATCGAGATTTGGAGGGGTTTTAGGTGTCAAAATTTTTTTTCGTCGAAAAACATGTCCCAACCCATAATTTTCAGGCTGGCGAGTATGAAAATCTTTAAATCGATTTATCTCCGTTAATATGGCTCTAATCGAGATTTGGAGGGATTTTAGGTGTCAAAATTTTTTTTGGTCGAAAAACATGTCCCAACCCATAATTTTCAGGCTGGCGAGTATGAAAATCTTTAAATCGATTTATCTCCGTTAATATGGCTCTAATCGAGATTTGGAGGGATTTTAGGTGTCAAAATTTTTTTTCGTTGAAAAACATGTCCCAACCCATAATTTTCAGGCTGGCGAGTATGAAAATCTTTAAATCGATTTATCTCCGTTAATATGGCTCTAATCGAGATTTGGAGGGATTTTAGGTGTCAAAATTTTTTTTCGTCGAAAAACATGTCCCAACCCATAATTTTCAGGCTGGTGGGTATGAAAATCTTTAAATCGATTTATCTCCGTTAATATGGCTCTAATCGAGATTTGGAGGGGTTTAAGGCGTCAAAATTTTTTTTCGTCGAAAAACATGTCCCAACCCATAATTTTCAGGCTGGCGAGTATGAAAATCTTTAAATCGATTTATCTCCGTTAATATGGCTATAATCGAGATTTGGAGGGATTTTAGGTGTCAAAATTTTTTTTGGTCGAAAAACATGTCCCAACCCATAATTTTCAGGCTGGCGAGTATGAAAATCTTTAAATCGATTTATCTCCGTTAATATGGCTCTAATCGAGATTTGGAGGGATTTTAGGTGTCAAAATTTTTTTTCGTCGAAAAACATGTCCCAACCCATAATTTTCAGGCTGGTGGGTATGAAAATCTTTAAATCGATTTATCTCCGTTAATATGGCTCTAATCGAGATTTGGAGGGGTTTTAGGTGTCAAAATTTTTTTACGTACAAAAACATGTCCCAACCCATAATTTTCAGGCTGGCGAGTATGAAAATCTTTAAATCGATTTATCTCCGTTAATATGGCTCTAATCGAGATTTGGAGGGGTTTTAGGTGTCAAAATTTTTTTTCGTCGAAAAACATGTCCCAACCCATAATTTTCAGGCTGGTGGGTATGAAAATCTTTAAATCGATTTATCTCCGTTAATATGGCTCTAATCGAGATTTGGAGGGGTTTAAGGTGTCAAAATTTTTTTTCGTCGAAAAACATGTCCCAACCCATAATTTTCAGGCTGGTGGGTATGAAAATCTTTAAATCGATTTATCTCCGTTAATATGGCTCTAATCGAGATTTGGAGGGGTTTAAGGTGTCAAAATTTTTTTTCGTCGAAAAACATGTCCCAACCCATAATTTTCAGGCTGGTGGGTATGAAAATCTTTAAATCGATTTATCTCCGTTAATATGGCTCTAATCGAGATTTGGAGGGGTTTTAGGTGTCAAAATTTTTTTACGTACAAAAACATGTCCCAACCCATAATTTTCAGGCTGGCGAGTATGAAAATCTTTAAATCGATTTATCTCCGTTAATATGGCTATAATCGAGATTTGGAGGGATTTTAGGTGTCAAAATTTTTTTTGGTCGAAAAACATGTCCCAACCCATAATTTTCAGGCTGGCGAGTATGAAAATCTTTAAATCGATTTATCTCCGTTAATATGGCTCTAATCGAGATTTGGAGGGATTTTAGGTGTCAAAATTTTTTTTCGTCGAAAAACATGTCCCAACCCATAATTTTCAGGCTGGTGGGTATGAAAATCTTTAAATCGATTTATCTCCGTTAATATGGCTCTAATCGAGATTTGGAGGGATTTTAGGTGTCAAAATTTTTTTTCGTCGAAAAACATGTCCCAACCCATAATTTTCAGGCTGGTGGGTATGAAAATCTTTAAATCGATTTATCTCCGTTAATATGGCTCTAATCGAGATTTGGAGGGGTTTTAGGTGTCAAAATTTTTTTACGTACAAAAACATGTCCCAACCCATAATTTTCAGGCTGGCGAGTATGAAAATCTTTAAATCGATTTATCTCCGTTAATATGGCTCTAATCGAGATTTGGAGGGGTTTAAGGTGTCAAAATTTTTTTACGTACAAAAACATGTCCCAACCCATAATTTTCAGGCTGGTGGGTATGAAAATCTTTAAATCGATTTATCTCCGTTAATATGGCTCTAATCGAGATTTGGAGGGATTTTAGGTGTCAAAAATTTTTTTCGTCGAAAAACATGTCCCAACCCATAATTTTCAGGCTGGTGGGTATGAAAATCTTTAAATCGATTTATCTCCGTTAATATGGCTCTAATCGAGATTTGGAGGGGTTTTAGGTGTCAAAATTTTTTTACGTACAAAAACATGTCCCAACCCATAATTTTCAGGCTGGTGGGTATGAAAATCTTTAAATCGATTTATCTCCGTTAATATGGCTCTAATCGAGATTTGGAGGGATTTTAGGTGTCAAAATTTTTTTTCGTCGAAAAACATGTCCCAACCCATAATTTTCAGGCTGGTGGGTATGAAAATCTTTAAATCGATTTATCTCCGTTAATATGGCTCTAATCGAGATTTGGAGGGGTTTTAGGTGTCAAAATTTTTTTTCGTCGAAAAATATGTCCCAACCCATAATTTTCAGGCTGGCGAGTATGAAAATCTTTAAATCGATTTATCTCCGTTAATATGGCTCTAATCGAGATTTGGAGGGATTTTAGGTGTCAAAATTTTTTTTGGTCGAAAAACATGTCCCAACCCATAATTTTCAGGCTGGCGAGTATGAAAATCTTTAAATCGATTTATCTCCGTTAATATGGCTCTAATCGAGATTTGGAGGGATTTTAGGTGTCAAAATTTTTTTTCGTTGAAAAACATGTCCCAACCCATAATTTTCAGGCTGGCGAGTATGAAAATCTTTAAATCGATTTATCTCCGTTAATATGGCTCTAATCGAGATTTGGAGGGATTTTAGGTGTCAAAATTTTTTTTCGTCGAAAAACATGTCCCAACCCATAATTTTCAGGCTGGTGGGTATGAAAATCTTTAAATCGATTTATCTCCGTTAATATGGCTCTAATCGAGATTTGGAGGGGTTTAAGGCGTCAAAATTTTTTTTCGTCGAAAAACATGTCCCAACCCATAATTTTCAGGCTGGCGAGTATGAAAATCTTTAAATCGATTTATCTCCGTTAATATGGCTATAATCGAGATTTGGAGGGATTTTAGGTGTCAAAATTTTTTTTGGTCGAAAAACATGTCCCAACCCATAATTTTCAGGCTGGCGAGTATGAAAATCTTTAAATCGATTTATCTCCGTTAATATGGCTCTAATCGAGATTTGGAGGGATTTTAGGTGTCAAAATTTTTTTTCGTCGAAAAACATGTCCCAACCCATAATTTTCAGGCTGGTGGGTATGAAAATCTTTAAATCGATTTATCTCCGTTAATATGGCTCTAATCGAGATTTGGAGGGGTTTTAGGTGTCAAAATTTTTTTACGTACAAAAACATGTCCCAACCCCTTAATTTTCAGGCTGGCGAGTATGAAAATCTTTAAATCGATTTATCTCCGTTAATATGGCTCTAATCGAGATTTGGAGGGGTTTTAGGTGTCAAAATTTTTTTTCGTCGAAAAACATGTCCCAACCCATAATTTTCAGGCTGGTGGGTATGAAAATCTTTAAATCGATTTATCTCCGTTAATATGGCTCTAATCGAGATTTGGAGGGGTTTAAGGTGTCAAAATTTTTTTTCGTCGAAAAACATGTCCCAACCCATAATTTTCAGGCTGGTGGGTATGAAAATCTTTAAATCGATTTATCTCCGTTAATATGGCTCTAATCGAGATTTGGAGGGGTTTAAGGTGTCAAAATTTTTTTTCGTCGAAAAACATGTCCCAACCCATAATTTTCAGGCTGGTGGGTATGAAAATCTTTAAATCGATTTATCTCCGTTAATATGGCTCTAATCGAGATTTGGAGGGGTTTTAGGTGTCAAAATTTTTTTACGTACAAAAACATGTCCCAACCCATAATTTTCAGGCTGGCGAGTATGAAAATCTTTAAATCGATTTATCTCCGTTAATATGGCTCTAATCGAGATTTGGAGGGGTTTAAGGTGTCAAAATTTTTTTACGTACAAAAACATGTCCCAACCCATAATTTTCAGGCTGGTGGGTATGAAAATCTTTAAATCGATTTATCTCCGTTAATATGGCTCTAATCGAGATTTGGAGGGATTTTAAGTGTCAAAAATTTTTTTCGTCGAAAAACATGTCCCAACCCATAATTTTCAGGCTGGTGGGTATGAAAATCTTTAAATCGATTTATCTCCGTTAATATGGCTCTAATCGAGATTTGGAGGGGTTTTAGGTGTCAAAATTTTTTTACGTACAAAAACATGTCCCAACCCATAATTTTCAGGCTGGCGAGTATGAAAATCTTTAAATCGATTTATCTCCGTTAATATGGCTCTAATCGAGATTTGGAGGGATTTTAGGTGTCAAAATTTTTTTTCGTCGAAAAACATGTCCCAACCCATAATTTTCAGGCTGGTGGGTATGAAAATCTTTAAATCGATTTATCTCCGTTAATATGGCTCTAATCGAGATTTGGAGGGATTTTAGGTGTCAAAATTTTTTTTGGTCGAAAAACATGTCCCAACCCATAATTTTCAGGCTGGCGAGTATGAAAATCTTTAAATCGATTTATCTCCGTTAATATGGCTCTAATCGAGATTTGGAGGGATTTTAGGTGTCAAAATTTTTTTTCGTCGAAAAACATGTCCCAACCCATAATTTTCAGGCTGGTGGGTATGAAAATCTTTAAATCGATTTATCTCCGTTAATATGGCTCTAATCGAGATTTGGAGGGATTTTAGGTGTCAAAATTTTTTTTCGTCGAAAAACATGTCCCAACCCATAATTTTCAGGCTGGTGGGTATGAAAATCTTTAAATCGATTTATCTCCGTTAATATGGCTCTAATCGAGATTTGGAGGGATTTTAGGTGTCAAAATTTTTTATGGTCGAAAAACATGTCCCAACCCATAATTTTCAGGCTGGCGAGTATGAAAATCTTTAAATCGATTTATCTCCGTTAATATGGCTCTAATCGAGATTTGGAGGGATTTTAGGTGTCAAAATTTTTTTTCGTCGAAAAACATGTCCCAACCCATAATTTTCAGGCTGGTGGGTATGAAAATCTTTAAATCGATTTATCTCCGTTAATATGGCTCTAATCGAGATTTGGAGGGATTTTAGGTGTCAAAATTTTTTTTCGTCGAAAAACATGTCCCAACCCATAATTTTCAGGCTGGTGGGTATGAAAATCTTTAAATCGATTTATCTCCGTTAATATGGCTCTAATCGAGATTTGGAGATGTTTTTTTTTTCGTACAAAAACATGTCCCAACCCATAATTTTCAGGCTGGCGAGTATGAAAATCTTTAAATCGATTTATCTCCGTTAATATGGCTCTAATCGAGATTTGGAGGGATTTTAGGTGTCAAAATTTTTTTTCGTCGAAAAACATGTCCCAACCCATAATTTTCAGGCTGGTGGGTATGAAAATCTTTAAATCGATTTATCTCCGTTAATATGGCTCTAATCGAGATTTGGAGGGGTTTTAGGTGTCAAAATTTTTTTTCGTCGAAAAACATGTCCCAACCCATAATTTTCAGGCTGGCGAGTATGAAAATCTTTAAATCGATTTATCTCCGTTAATATGGCTCTAATCGAGATTTGGAGGGATTTTAGGTGTCAAAATTTTTTTTGGTCGAAAAACATGTCCCAACCCATAATTTTCAGGCTGGCGAGTATGAAAATCTTTAAATCGATTTATCTCCGTTAATATGGCTCTAATCGAGATTTGGAGGGGTTTTAGGTGTCAAAATTTTTTTTCGTACAAAAACATGTCCCAACCCATAATTTCCAGGCTAGCGAGTATGAAAATCTTTAAATCGATTTATCTCCGTTAATATGGCTCTAATCGAGATTTGGAGGGGTTTTAGGTGTCAAAATTTTTTTTCGTCGAAAAACATGTCCCAACCCATAATTTTCAGGCTGGCGAGTATGAAAATCTTTAAATCGATTTATCTCCGTTAATATGGCTATAATCGAGATTTGGAGGGATTTTAGGTGTCAAAATTTTTTTTGGTCGAAAAACATGTCCCAACCCATAATTTTCAGGCTGGCGAGTATGAAAATCTTTAAATCGATTTATCTCCGTTAATATGGCTCTAATCGAGATTTGGAGGGATTTTAGGTGTCAAAATTTTTTTTCGTCGAAAAACATGTCCCAACCCATAATTTTCAGGCTGGTGGGTATGAAAATCTTTAAATCGATTTATCTCCGTTAATATGGCTCTAATCGAGATTTGGAGGGGTTTTAGGTGTCAAAATTTTTTTACGTACAAAAACATGTCCCAACCCATAATTTTCAGGCTGGCGAGTATGAAAATCTTTAAATCGATTTATCTCCGTTAATATGGCTCTAATCGAGATTTGGAGGGGTTTTAGGTGTCAAAATTTTTTTTCGTCGAAAAACATGTCCCAACCCATAATTTTCAGGCTGGTGGGTATGAAAATCTTTAAATCGATTTATCTCCGTTAATATGGCTCTAATCGAGATTTGGAGGGGTTTAAGGTGTCAAAATTTTTTTTCGTCGAAAAACATGTCCCAACCCATAATTTTCAGGCTGGTGGGTATGAAAATCTTTAAATCGATTTATCTCCGTTAATATGGCTCTAATCGAGATTTGGAGGGGTTTAAGGTGTCAAAATTTTTTTTCGTCGAAAAACATGTCCCAACCCATAATTTTCAGGCTGGTGGGTATGAAAATCTTTAAATCGATTTATCTCCGTTAATATGGCTCTAATCGAGATTTGGAGGGGTTTTAGGTGTCAAAATTTTTTTACGTACAAAAACATGTCCCAACCCATAATTTTCAGGCTGGCGAGTATGAAAATCTTTAAATCGATTTATCTCCGTTAATATGGCTATAATCGAGATTTGGAGGGATTTTAGGTGTCAAAATTTTTTTTGGTCGAAAAACATGTCCCAACCCATAATTTTCAGGCTGGCGAGTATGAAAATCTTTAAATCGATTTATCTCCGTTAATATGGCTCTAATCGAGATTTGGAGGGATTTTAGGTGTCAAAATTTTTTTTCGTCGAAAAACATGTCCCAACCCATAATTTTCAGGCTGGTGGGTATGAAAATCTTTAAATCGATTTATCTCCGTTAATATGGCTCTAATCGAGATTTGGAGGGATTTTAGGTGTCAAAATTTTTTTTCGTCGAAAAACATGTCCCAACCCATAATTTTCAGGCTGGTGGGTATGAAAATCTTTAAATCGATTTATCTCCGTTAATATGGCTCTAATCGAGATTTGGAGGGGTTTTAGGTGTCAAAATTTTTTTACGTACAAAAACATGTCCCAACCCATAATTTTCAGGCTGGCGAGTATGAAAATCTTTAAATCGATTTATCTCCGTTAATATGGCTCTAATCGAGATTTGGAGGGGTTTAAGGTGTCAAAATTTTTTTACGTACAAAAACATGTCCCAACCCATAATTTTCAGGCTGGTGGGTATGAAAATCTTTAAATCGATTTATCTCCGTTAATATGGCTCTAATCGAGATTTGGAGGGATTTTAGGTGTCAAAAATTTTTTTCGTCGAAAAACATGTCCCAACCCATAATTTTCAGGCTGGTGGGTATGAAAATCTTTAAATCGATTTATCTCCGTTAATATGGCTCTAATCGAGATTTGGAGGGGTTTTAGGTGTCAAAATTTTTTTACGTACAAAAACATGTCCCAACCCATAATTTTCAGGCTGGTGGGTATGAAAATCTTTAAATCGATTTATCTCCGTTAATATGGCTCTAATCGAGATTTGGAGGGATTTTAGGTGTCAAAATTTTTTTTCGTCGAAAAACATGTCCCAACCCATAATTTTCAGGCTGGTGGGTATGAAAATCTTTAAATCGATTTATCTCCGTTAATATGGCTCTAATCGAGATTTGGAGGGGTTTTAGGTGTCAAAATTTTTTTTCGTCGAAAAATATGTCCCAACCCATAATTTTCAGGCTGGCGAGTATGAAAATCTTTAAATCGATTTATCTCCGTTAATATGGCTCTAATCGAGATTTGGAGGGGTTTTAGGTGTCAAAATTTTTTTTCGTCGAAAAACATGTCCCAACCCATAATTTTCAGGCTGGTGGGTATGAAAATCTTTAAATCGATTTATCTCCGTTAATATGGCTCTAATCGAGATTTGGAGGGGTTTAAGGTGTCAAAATTTTTTTTCGTCGAAAAACATGTCCCAACCCATAATTTTCAGGCTGGTGGGTATGAAAATCTTTAAATCGATTTATCTCCGTTAATATGGCTCTAATCGAGATTTGGAGGGGTTTTAGGTGTCAAAATTTTTTTACGTACAAAAACATGTCCCAACCCATAATTTTCAGGCTGGTGGGTATGAAAATCTTTAAATCGATTTATCTCCGTTAATATGGCTCTAATCGAGATTTGGAGGGATTTTAGGTGTCAAAATTTTTTTTCGTCGAAAAACATGTCCCAACCCATAATTTTCAGGCTGGCGAGTATGAAAATCTTTAAATCGATTTATCTCCGTTAATATGGCTCTAATCGAGATTTGGAGGGGTTTTAGGTGTCAAAATTTTTTTTCGTCGAAAAATATGTCCCAACCCATAATTTTCAGGCTGGCGAGTATGAAAATCTTTAAATCGATTTATCTCCGTTAATATGGCTCTAATCGAGATTTGGAGGGATTTTAGGTGTCAAAATTTTTTTGGTCGAAAAACATGTCCCAACCCATAATTTTCAGGCTGGCGAGTATGAAAATCTTTAAATCGATTTATCTCCGTTAATATGGCTCTAATCGAGATTTGGAGGGATTTTAGGTGTCAAAATTTTTTTTCGTCGAAAAACATGTCCCAACCCATAATTTTCAGGCTGGTGGGTATGAAAATCTTTAAATCGATTTATCTCCGTTAATATGGCTCTAATCGAGATTTGGAGGGATTTTAGGTGTCAAAATTTTTTTTGGTCGAAAAACATGTCCCAACCCATAATTTTCAGGCTGGCGAGTATGAAAATCTTTAAATCGATTTATCTCCGTTAATATGGCTCTAATCGAGATTTGGAGGGATTTTAGGTGTCAAAATTTTTTTTCGTCGAAAAACATGTCCCAACCCATAATTTTCAGGCTGGTGGGTATGAAAATCTTTAAATCGATTTATCTCCGTTAATATGGCTCTAATCGAGATTTGGAGGGATTTTAGGTGTCAAAATTTTTTTTCGTCGAAAAACATGTCCCAACCCATAATTTTCAGGCTGGTGGGTATGAAAATCTTTAAATCGATTTATCTCCGTTAATATGGCTCTAATCGAGATTTGGAGGGATTTTAGGTGTCAAAATTTTTTATGGTCGAAAAACATGTCCCAACCCATAATTTTCAGGCTGGCGAGTATGAAAATCTTTAAATCGATTTATCTCCGTTAATATGGCTCTAATCGAGATTTGGAGGGATTTTAGGTGTCAAAATTTTTTTTCGTCGAAAAACATGTCCCAACCCATAATTTTCAGGCTGGTGGGTATGAAAATCTTTAAATCGATTTATCTCCGTTAATATGGCTCTAATCGAGATTTGGAGGGATTTTAGGTGTCAAAATTTTTTTTCGTCGAAAAACATGTCCCAACCCATAATTTTCAGGCTGGTGGGTATGAAAATCTTTAAATCGATTTATCTCCGTTAATATGGCTCTAATCGAGATTTGGAGGGGTTTTAGGTGTCAAAATTTTTTTACGTACAAAAACATGTCCCAACCCATAATTTTCAGGCTGGCGAGTATGAAAATCTTTAAATCGATTTATCTCCGTTAATATGGCTCTAATCGAGATTTGGAGGGGTTTAAGGTGTCAAAATTTTTTTACGTACAAAAACATGTCCCAACCCATAATTTTCAGGCTGGTGGGTATGAAAATCTTTAAATCGATTTATCTCCGTTAATATGGCTCTAATCGAGATTTGGAGGGATTTTAGGTGTCAAAAATTTTTTTCGTCGAAAAACATGTCCCAACCCATAATTTTCAGGCTGGTGGGTATGAAAATCTTTAAATCGATTTATCTCCGTTAATATGGCTCTAATCGAGATTTGGAGGGGTTTTAGGTGTCAAAATTTTTTTACGTACAAAAACATGTCCCAACCCATAATTTTCAGGCTGGTGGGTATGAAAATCTTTAAATCGATTTATCTCCGTTAATATGGCTCTAATCGAGATTTGGAGGGATTTTAGGTGTCAAAATTTTTTTTCGTCGAAAAACATGTCCCAACCCATAATTTTCAGGCTGGTGGGTATGAAAATCTTTAAATCGATTTATCTCCGTTAATATGGCTCTAATCGAGATTTGGAGGGGTTTTAGGTGTCAAAATTTTTTTTCGTCGAAAAATATGTCCCAACCCATAATTTTCAGGCTGGCGAGTATGAAAATCTTTAAATCGATTTATCTCCGTTAATATGGCTCTAATCGAGATTTGGAGGGGTTTTAGGTGTCAAAATTTTTTTTCGTCGAAAAACATGTCCCAACCCATAATTTTCAGGCTGGTGGGTATGAAAATCTTTAAATCGATTTATCTCCGTTAATATGGCTCTAATCGAGATTTGGAGGGGTTTAAGGTGTCAAAATTTTTTTTCGTCGAAAAACATGTCCCAACCCATAATTTTCAGGCTGGTGGGTATGAAAATCTTTAAATCGATTTATCTCCGTTAATATGGCTCTAATCGAGATTTGGAGGGGTTTTAGGTGTCAAAATTTTTTTACGTACAAAAACATGTCCCAACCCATAATTTTCAGGCTGGTGGGTATGAAAATCTTTAAATCGATTTATCTCCGTTAATATGGCTCTAATCGAGATTTGGAGGGATTTTAGGTGTCAAAATTTTTTTTCGTCGAAAAACATGTCCCAACCCATAATTTTCAGGCTGGCGAGTATGAAAATCTTTAAATCGATTTATCTCCGTTAATATGGCTCTAATCGAGATTTGGAGGGGTTTTAGGTGTCAAAATTTTTTTTCGTCGAAAAATATGTCCCAACCCATAATTTTCAGGCTGGCGAGTATGAAAATCTTTAAATCGATTTATCTCCGTTAATATGGCTCTAATCGAGATTTGGAGGGATTTTAGGTGTCAAAATTTTTTTGGTCGAAAAACATGTCCCAACCCATAATTTTCAGGCTGGCGAGTATGAAAATCTTTAAATCGATTTATCTCCGTTAATATGGCTCTAATCGAGATTTGGAGGGATTTTAGGTGTCAAAATTTTTTTTCGTCGAAAAACATGTCCCAACCCATAATTTTCAGGCTGGTGGGTATGAAAATCTTTAAATCGATTTATCTCCGTTAATATGGCTCTAATCGAGATTTGGAGGGATTTTAGGTGTCAAAATTTTTTTTGGTCGAAAAACATGTCCCAACCCATAATTTTCAGGCTGGCGAGTATGAAAATCTTTAAATCGATTTATCTCCGTTAATATGGCTCTAATCGAGATTTGGAGGGATTTTAGGTGTCAAAATTTTTTTTCGTCGAAAAACATGTCCCAACCCATAATTTTCAGGCTGGTGGGTATGAAAATCTTTAAATCGATTTATCTCCGTTAATATGGCTCTAATCGAGATTTGGAGGGATTTTAGGTGTCAAAATTTTTTTTCGTCGAAAAACATGTCCCAACCCATAATTTTCAGGCTGGTGGGTATGAAAATCTTTAAATCGATTTATCTCCGTTAATATGGCTCTAATCGAGATTTGGAGGGATTTTAGGTGTCAAAATTTTTTATGGTCGAAAAACATGTCCCAACCCATAATTTTCAGGCTGGCGAGTATGAAAATCTTTAAATCGATTTATCTCCGTTAATATGGCTCTAATCGAGATTTGGAGGGATTTTAGGTGTCAAAATTTTTTTTCGTCGAAAAACATGTCCCAACCCATAATTTTCAGGCTGGTGGGTATGAAAATCTTTAAATCGATTTATCTCCGTTAATATGGCTCTAATCGAGATTTGGAGGGATTTTAGGTGTCAAAATTTTTTTTCGTCGAAAAACATGTCCCAACCCATAATTTTCAGGCTAGTGGGTATGAAAATCTTTAAATCGATTTATCTCCGTTAATATGGCTCTAATCGAGATTTGGAGATGTTTTTTTTTTCGTACAAAAACATGTCCCAACCCATAATTTTCAGGCTGGCGAGTATGAAAATCTTTAAATCGATTTATCTCCGTTAATATGGCTCTAATCGAGATTTGGAGGGATTTTAGGTGTCAAAATTTTTTTTCGTCGAAAAACATGTCCCAACCCATAATTTTCAGGCTGGTGGGTATGAAAATCTTTAAATCGATTTATCTCCGTTAATATGGCTCTAATCGAGATTTGGAGGGGTTTTAGGTGTCAAAATTTTTTTTCGTCGAAAAACATGTCCCAACCCATAATTTTCAGGCTGGCGAGTATGAAAATCTTTAAATCGATTTATCTCCGTTAATATGGCTCTAATCGAGATTTGGAGGGATTTTAGGTGTCAAAATTTTTTTTGGTCGAAAAACATGTCCCAACCCATAATTTTCAGGCTGGCGAGTATGAAAATCTTTAAATCGATTTATCTCCGTTAATATGGCTCTAATCGAGATTTGGAGGGGTTTTAGGTGTCAAAATTTTTTTTCGTACAAAAACATGTCCCAACCCATAATTTCCAGGCTAGCGAGTATGAAAATCTTTAAATCGATTTATCTCCGTTAATATGGCTCTAATCGAGATTTGGAGGGGTTTTAGGTGTCAAAATTTTTTTTCGTCGAAAAACATGTCCCAACCCATAATTTTCAGGCTGGCGAGTATGAAAATCTTTAAATCGATTTATCTCCGTTAATATGGCTATAATCGAGATTTGGAGGGATTTTAGGTGTCAAAATTTTTTTTGGTCGAAAAACATGTCCCAACCCATAATTTTCAGGCTGGCGAGTATGAAAATCTTTAAATCGATTTATCTCCGTTAATATGGCTCTAATCGAGATTTGGAGGGATTTTAGGTGTCAAAATTTTTTTTCGTCGAAAAACATGTCCCAACCCATAATTTTCAGGCTGGTGGGTATGAAAATCTTTAAATCGATTTATCTCCGTTAATATGGCTCTAATCGAGATTTGGAGGGGTTTTAGGTGTCAAAATTTTTTTACGTACAAAAACATGTCCCAACCCATAATTTTCAGGCTGGCGAGTATGAAAATCTTTAAATCGATTTATCTCCGTTAATATGGCTCTAATCGAGATTTGGAGGGGTTTTAGGTGTCAAAATTTTTTTTCGTCGAAAAACATGTCCCAACCCATAATTTTCAGGCTGGTGGGTATGAAAATCTTTAAATCGATTTATCTCCGTTAATATGGCTCTAATCGAGATTTGGAGGGGTTTAAGGTGTCAAAATTTTTTTTCGTCGAAAAACATGTCCCAACCCATAATTTTCAGGCTGGTGGGTATGAAAATCTTTAAATCGATTTATCTCCGTTAATATGGCTCTAATCGAGATTTGGAGGGGTTTAAGGTGTCAAAATTTTTTTTCGTCGAAAAACATGTCCCAACCCATAATTTTCAGGCTGGTGGGTATGAAAATCTTTAAATCGATTTATCTCCGTTAATATGGCTCTAATCGAGATTTGGAGGGGTTTTAGGTGTCAAAATTTTTTTACGTACAAAAACATGTCCCAACCCATAATTTTCAGGCTGGCGAGTATGAAAATCTTTAAATCGATTTATCTCCGTTAATATGGCCATAATCGAGATTTGGAGGGATTTTAGGTGTCAAAATTTTTTTTGGTCGAAAAACATGTCCCAACCCATAATTTTCAGGCTGGCGAGTATGAAAATCTTTAAATCGATTTATCTCCGTTAATATGGCTCTAATCGAGATTTGGAGGGATTTTAGGTGTCAAAATTTTTTTTCGTCGAAAAACATGTCCCAACCCATAATTTTCAGGCTGGTGGGTATGAAAATCTTTAAATCGATTTATCTCCGTTAATATGGCTCTAATCGAGATTTGGAGGGATTTTAGGTGTCAAAATTTTTTTTCGTCGAAAAACATGTCCCAACCCATAATTTTCAGGCTGGTGGGTATGAAAATCTTTAAATCGATTTATCTCCGTTAATATGGCTCTAATCGAGATTTGGAGGGGTTTTAGGTGTCAAAATTTTTTTACGTACAAAAACATGTCCCAACCCATAATTTTCAGGCTGGCGAGTATGAAAATCTTTAAATCGATTTATCTCCGTTAATATGGCTCTAATCGAGATTTGGAGGGGTTTAAGGTGTCAAAATTTTTTTACGTACAAAAACATGTCCCAACCCATAATTTTCAGGCTGGTGGGTATGAAAATCTTTAAATCGATTTATCTCCGTTAATATGGCTCTAATCGAGATTTGGAGGGATTTTAGGTGTCAAAAATTTTTTTCGTCGAAAAACAT
Source organism: Ochlerotatus camptorhynchus (assembly GCF_037179485.1). NCBI lineage: Eukaryota > Metazoa > Arthropoda > Insecta > Diptera > Culicidae > Ochlerotatus > Ochlerotatus camptorhynchus. The sequence continues at coordinate 43,167 of NW_027041157.1, forward strand.
GTCCCAACCCATAATTTTCAGGCTGGTGGGTATGAAAATCTTTAAATCGATTTATCTCCGTTAATATGGCTCTAATCGAGATTTGGAGGGGTTTTAGGTGTCAAAATTTTTTTACGTACAAAAACATGTCCCAACCCATAATTTTCAGGCTGGTGGGTATGAAAATCTTTAAATCGATTTATCTCCGTTAATATGGCTCTAATCGAGATTTGGAGGGATTTTAGGTGTCAAAATTTTTTTTCGTCGAAAAACATGTCCCAACCCATAATTTTCAGGCTGGTGGGTATGAAAATCTTTAAATCGATTTATCTCCGTTAATATGGCTCTAATCGAGATTTGGAGGGGTTTTAGGTGTCAAAATTTTTTTTCGTCGAAAAATATGTCCCAACCCATAATTTTCAGGCTGGCGAGTATGAAAATCTTTAAATCGATTTATCTCCGTTAATATGGCTCTAATCGAGATTTGGAGGGGTTTTAGGTGTCAAAATTTTTTTTCGTCGAAAAACATGTCCCAACCCATAATTTTCAGGCTGGTGGGTATGAAAATCTTTAAATCGATTTATCTCCGTTAATATGGCTCTAATCGAGATTTGGAGGGGTTTAAGGTGTCAAAATTTTTTTTCGTCGAAAAACATGTCCCAACCCATAATTTTCAGGCTGGTGGGTATGAAAATCTTTAAATCGATTTATCTCCGTTAATATGGCTCTAATCGAGATTTGGAGGGGTTTTAGGTGTCAAAATTTTTTTACGTACAAAAACATGTCCCAACCCATAATTTTCAGGCTGGCGAGTATGAAAATCTTTAAATCGATTTATCTCCGTTAATATGGCTCTAATCGAGATTTGGAGGGGTTTAAGGTGTCAAAATTTTTTTACGTACAAAAACATGTCCCAACCCATAATTTTCAGGCTGGTGGGTATGAAAATCTTTAAATCGATTTATCTCCGTTAATATGGCTCTAATCGAGATTTGGAGGGATTTTAGGTGTCAAAAATTTTTTTCGTCGAAAAACATGTCCCAACCCATAATTTTCAGGCTGGTGGGTATGAAAATCTTTAAATCGATTTATCTCCGTTAATATGGCTCTAATCGAGATTTGGAGGGGTTTTAGGTGTCAAAATTTTTTTACGTACAAAAACATGTCCCAACCCATAATTTTCAGGCTGGTGGGTATGAAAATCTTTAAATCGATTTATCTCCGTTAATATGGCTCTAATCGAGATTTGGAGGGATTTTAGGTGTCAAAATTTTTTTTCGTCGAAAAACATGTCCCAACCCATAATTTTCAGGCTGGTGGGTATGAAAATCTTTAAATCGATTTATCTCCGTTAATATGGCTCTAATCGAGATTTGGAGGGGTTTTAGGTGTCAAAATTTTTTTTCGTCGAAAAATATGTCCCAACCCATAATTTTCAGGCTGGCGAGTATGAAAATCTTTAAATCGATTTATCTCCGTTAATATGGCTCTAATCGAGATTTGGAGGGGTTTTAGGTGTCAAAATTTTTTTTCGTCGAAAAACATGTCCCAACCCATAATTTTCAGGCTGGTGGGTATGAAAATCTTTAAATCGATTTATCTCCGTTAATATGGCTCTAATCGAGATTTGGAGGGGTTTAAGGTGTCAAAATTTTTTTTCGTCGAAAAACATGTCCCAACCCATAATTTTCAGGCTGGTGGGTATGAAAATCTTTAAATCGATTTATCTCCGTTAATATGGCTCTAATCGAGATTTGGAGGGGTTTTAGGTGTCAAAATTTTTTTACGTACAAAAACATGTCCCAACCCATAATTTTCAGGCTGGTGGGTATGAAAATCTTTAAATCGATTTATCTCCGTTAATATGGCTCTAATCGAGATTTGGAGGGATTTTAGGTGTCAAAATTTTTTTTCGTCGAAAAACATGTCCCAACCCATAATTTTCAGGCTGGCGAGTATGAAAATCTTTAAATCGATTTATCTCCGTTAATATGGCTCTAATCGAGATTTGGAGGGGTTTTAGGTGTCAAAATTTTTTTTCGTCGAAAAACATGTCCCAACCCATAATTTTCAGGCTGGTGGGTATGAAAATCTTTAAATCGATTTATCTCCGTTAATATGGCTCTAATCGAGATTTGGAGGGGTTTAAGGTGTCAAAATTTTTTTTCGTCGAAAAACATGTCCCAACCCATAATTTTCAGGCTGGTGGGTATGAAAATCTTTAAATCGATTTATCTCCGTTAATATGGCTCTAATCGAGATTTGGAGGGGTTTAAGGTGTCAAAATTTTTTTTCGTCGAAAAACATGTCCCAACCCATAATTTTCAGGCTGGTGGGTATGAAAATCTTTAAATCGATTTATCTCCGTTAATATGGCTCTAATCGAGATTTGGAGGGGTTTTAGGTGTCAAAATTTTTTTACGTACAAAAACATGTCCCAACCCATAATTTTCAGGCTGGCGAGTATGAAAATCTTTAAATCGATTTATCTCCGTTAATATGGCTATAATCGAGATTTGGAGGGATTTTAGGTGTCAAAATTTTTTTTGGTCGAAAAACATGTCCCAACCCATAATTTTCAGGCTGGCGAGTATGAAAATCTTTAAATCGATTTATCTCCGTTAATATGGCTCTAATCGAGATTTGGAGGGATTTTAGGTGTCAAAATTTTTTTTCGTCGAAAAACATGTCCCAACCCATAATTTTCAGGCTGGTGGGTATGAAAATCTTTAAATCGATTTATCTCCGTTAATATGGCTCTAATCGAGATTTGGAGGGATTTTAGGTGTCAAAATTTTTTTTCGTCGAAAAACATGTCCCAACCCATAATTTTCAGGCTGGTGGGTATGAAAATCTTTAAATCGATTTATCTCCGTTAATATGGCTCTAATCGAGATTTGGAGGGGTTTTAGGTGTCAAAATTTTTTTACGTACAAAAACATGTCCCAACCCATAATTTTCAGGCTGGCGAGTATGAAAATCTTTAAATCGATTTATCTCCGTTAATATGGCTCTAATCGAGATTTGGAGGGGTTTAAGGTGTCAAAATTTTTTTACGTACAAAAACATGTCCCAACCCATAATTTTCAGGCTGGTGGGTATGAAAATCTTTAAATCGATTTATCTCCGTTAATATGGCTCTAATCGAGATTTGGAGGGATTTTAGGTGTCAAAAAATTTTTTCGTCGAAAAACATGTCCCAACCCATAATTTTCAGGCTGGTGGGTATGAAAATCTTTAAATCGATTTATCTCCGTTAATATGGCTCTAATCGAGATTTGGAGGGGTTTTAGGTGTCAAAATTTTTTTACGTACAAAAACATGTCCCAACCCATAATTTTCAGGCTGGTGGGTATGAAAATCTTTAAATCGATTTATCTCCGTTAATATGGCTCTAATCGAGATTTGGAGGGATTTTAGGTGTCAAAATTTTTTTTCGTCGAAAAACATGTCCCAACCCATAATTTTCAGGCTGGTGGGTATGAAAATCTTTAAATCGATTTATCTCCGTTAATATGGCTCTAATCGAGATTTGGAGGGGTTTTAGGTGTCAAAATTTTTTTACGTACAAAAACATGTCCCAACCCATAATTTTCAGGCTGGCGAGTATGAAAATCTTTAAATCGATTTATCTCCGTTAATATGGCTCTAATCGAGATTTGGAGGGATTTTAGGTGTCAAAATTTTTTTACGTACAAAAACATGTCCCAACCCATAATTTTCAGGCTGGTGGGTATGAAAATCTTTAAATCGATTTATCTCCGTTAATATGGCTCTAATCGAGATTTGGAGGGGTTTTAGGTGTCAAAATTTTTTTACGTACAAAAACATGTCCCAACCCATAATTTTCAGGCTGGCGAGTATGAAAATCTTTAAATCGATTTATCTCCGTTAATATGGCTCTAATCGAGATTTGGAGGGGTTTAAGGTGTCAAAATTTTTTTACGTACAAAAACATGTCCCAACCCATAATTTTCAGGCTGGTGGGTATGAAAATCTTTAAATCGATTTATCTCCGTTAATATGGCTCTAATCGAGATTTGGAGGGATTTTAGGTGTCAAAAATTTTTTTCGTCGAAAAACATGTCCCAACCCATAATTTTCAGGCTGGTGGGTATGAAAATCTTTAAATCGATTTATCTCCGTTAATATGGCTCTAATCGAGATTTGGAGGGATTTTAGGTGTCAAAATTTTTTTTCGTCGAAAAACATGTCCCAACCCATAATTTTCAGGCTGGTGGGTATGAAAATCTTTAAATCGATTTATCTCCGTTAATATGGCTCTAATCGAGATTTGGAGGGGTTTTAGGTGTCAAAATTTTTTTACGTACAAAAACATGTCCCAACCCATAATTTTCAGGCTGGCGAGTATGAAAATCTTTAAATCGATTTATCTCCGTTAATATGGCTCTAATCGAGATTTGGAGGGGTTTAAGGTGTCAAAATTTTTTTACGTACAAAAACATGTCCCAACCCATAATTTTCAGGCTGGTGGGTATGAAAATCTTTAAATCGATTTATCTCCGTTAATATGGCTCTAATCGAGATTTGGAGGGATTTTAGGTGTCAAAAATTTTTTTCGTCGAAAAACATGTCCCAACCCATAATTTTCAGGCTGGTGGGTATGAAAATCTTTAAATCGATTTATCTCCGTTAATATGGCTCTAATCGAGATTTGGAGGGGTTTTAGGTGTCAAAATTTTTTTACGTACAAAAACATGTCCCAACCCATAATTTTCAGGCTGGTGGGTATGAAAATCTTTAAATCGATTTATCTCCGTTAATATGGCTCTAATCGAGATTTGGAGGGGTTTTAGGTGTCAAAATTTTTTTACGTACAAAAACATGTCCCAACCCATAATTTTCAGGCTGGCGAGTATGAAAATCTTTAAATCGATTTATCTCCGTTAATATGGCTCTAATCGAGATTTGGAGGGATTTTAGGTGTCAAAATTTTTTTTCGTCGAAAAACATGTCCCAACCCATAATTTTCAGGCTGGTGGGTATGAAAATCTTTAAATCGATTTATCTCCGTTAATATGGCTCTAATCGAGATTTGGAGGGGTTTTAGGTGTCAAAATTTTTTTACGTACAAAAACATGTCCCAACCCATAATTTTCAGGCTGGCGAGTATGAAAATCTTTAAATCGATTTATCTCCGTTAATATGGCTCTAATCGAGATTTGGAGGGGTTTAAGGTGTCAAAATTTTTTTACGTACAAAAACATGTCCCAACCCATAATTTTCAGGCTGGTGGGTATGAAAATCTTTAAATCGATTTATCTCCGTTAATATGGCTCTAATCGAGATTTGGAGGGATTTTAGGTGTCAAAAATTTTTTTCGTCGAAAAACATGTCCCAACCCATAATTTTCAGGCTGGTGGGTATGAAAATCTTTAAATCGATTTATCTCCGTTAATATGGCTCTAATCGAGATTTGGAGGGGTTTTAGGTGTCAAAATTTTTTTACGTACAAAAACATGTCCCAACCCATAATTTTCAGGCTGGTGGGTATGAAAATCTTTAAATCGATTTATCTCCGTTAATATGGCTCTAATCGAGATTTGGAGGGATTTTAGGTGTCAAAATTTTTTTTCGTCGAAAAACATGTCCCAACCCATAATTTTCAGGCTGGTGGGTATGAAAATCTTTAAATCGATTTATCTCCGTTAATATGGCTCTAATCGAGATTTGGAGGGGTTTTAGGTGTCAAAATTTTTTTACGTACAAAAACATGTCCCAACCCATAATTTTCAGGCTGGCGAGTATGAAAATCTTTAAATCGATTTATCTCCGTTAATATGGCTATAATCGAGATTTGGAGGGATTTTAGGTGTCAAAATTTTTTTTGGTCGAAAAACATGTCCCAACCCATAATTTTCAGGCTGGCGAGTATGAAAATCTTTAAATCGATTTATCTCCGTTAATATGGCTCTAATCGAGATTTGGAGGGATTTTAGGTGTCAAAATTTTTTTTCGTCGAAAAACATGTCCCAACCCATAATTTTCAGGCTGGTGGGTATGAAAATCTTTAAATCGATTTATCTCCGTTAATATGGCTATAATCGAGATTTGGAGGGATTTTAGGTGTCAAAATTTTTTTTGGTCGAAAAACATGTCCCAACCCATAATTTTCAGGCTGGCGAGTATGAAAATCTTTAAATCGATTTATCTCCGTTAATATGGCTCTAATCGAGATTTGGAGGGATTTTAGGTGTCAAAATTTTTTTTGGTCGAAAAACATGTCCCAACCCATAATTTTCAGGCTGGCGAGTATGAAAATCTTTAAATCGATTTATCTCCGTTAATATGGCTCTAATCGAGATTTGGAGGGGTTTAAGGTGTCAAAATTTTTTTACGTACAAAAACATGTCCCAACCCATAATTTTCAGGCTGGCGAGTATGAAAATCTTTAAATCGATTTATCTCCGTTAATATGGCTCTAATCGAGATTTGGAGGGGTTTAAGGTGTCAAAATTTTTTTACGTACAAAAACATGTCCCAACCCATAATTTTCAGGCTGGTGGGTATGAAAATCTTTAAATCGATTTATCTCCGTTAATATGGCTCTAATCGAGATTTGGAGGGATTTTAGGTGTCAAAAATTTTTTTCGTCGAAAAACATGTCCCAACCCATAATTTTCAGGCTGGTGGGTATGAAAATCTTTAAATCGATTTATCTCCGTTAATATGGCTCTAATCGAGATTTGGAGGGGTTTTAGGTGTCAAAATTTTTTTACGTACAAAAACATGTCCCAACCCATAATTTTCAGGCTGGTGGGTATGAAAATCTTTAAATCGATTTATCTCCGTTAATATGGCTCTAATCGAGATTTGGAGGGATTTTAGGTGTCAAAATTTTTTTTCGTCGAAAAACATGTCCCAACCCATAATTTTCAGGCTGGTGGGTATGAAAATCTTTAAATCGATTTATCTCCGTTAATATGGCTCTAATCGAGATTTGGAGGGGTTTTAGGTGTCAAAATTTTTTTACGTACAAAAACATGTCCCAACCCATAATTTTCAGGCTGGCGAGTATGAAAATCTTTAAATCGATTTATCTCCGTTAATATGGCTCTAATCGAGATTTGGAGGGATTTTAGGTGTCAAAATTTTTTTTCGTCGAAAAACATGTCCCAACCCATAATTTTCAGGCTGGTGGGTATGAAAATCTTTAAATCGATTTATCTCCGTTAATATGGCTCTAATCGAGATTTGGAGGGGTTTTAGGTGTCAAAATTTTTTTACGTACAAAAACATGTCCCAACCCATAATTTTCAGGCTGGCGAGTATGAAAATCTTTAAATCGATTTATCTCCGTTAATATGGCTCTAATCGAGATTTGGAGGGGTTTTAGGTGTCAAAATTTTTTTACGTACAAAAACATGTCCCAACCCATAATTTTCAGGCTGGCGAGTATGAAAATCTTTAAATCGATTTATCTCCGTTAATATGGCTCTAATCGAGATTTGGAGGGGTTTAAGGTGTCAAAATTTTTTTTCGTCGAAAAACATGTCCCAACCCATAATTTTCAGGCTGGTGGGTATGAAAATCTTTAAATCGATTTATCTCCGTTAATATGGCTCTAATCGAGATTTGGAGGGGTTTTAGGTGTCAAAATTTTTTTACGTACAAAAACATGTCCCAACCCATAATTTTCAGGCTGGCGAGTATGAAAATCTTTAAATCGATTTATCTCCGTTAATATGGCTCTAATCGAGATTTGGAGGGGTTTAAGGTGTCAAAATTTTTTTACGTACAAAAACATGTCCCAACCCATAATTTTCAGGCTGGTGGGTATGAAAATCTTTAAATCGATTTATCTCCGTTAATATGGCTCTAATCGAGATTTGGAGGGATTTTAGGTGTCAAAAATTTTTTTCGTCGAAAAACATGTCCCAACTCATAATTTTCAGGCTGGTGGGTATGAAAATCTTTAAATCGATTTATCTCCGTTAATATGGCTCTAATCGAGATTTGGAGGGGTTTTAGGTGTCAAAATTTTTTTACGTACAAAAACATGTCCCAACCCATAATTTTCAGGCTGGTGGGTATGAAAATCTTTAAATCGATTTATCTCCGTTAATATGGCTCTAATCGAGATTTGGAGGGATTTTAGGTGTCAAAATTTTTTTTCGTCGAAAAACATGTCCCAACCCATAATTTTCAGGCTGGTGGGTATGAAAATCTTTAAATCGATTTATCTCCGTTAATATGGCTCTAATCGAGATTTGGAGGGGTTTTAGGTGTCAAAATTTTTTTTCATCGAAAAATATGTCCCAACCCATAATTTTCAGGCTGGCGAGTATGAAAATCTTTAAATCGATTTATCTCCGTTAATATGGCTCTAATCGAGATTTGGAGGGATTTTAGGTGTCAAAATTTTTTTGGTCGAAAAACATGTCCCAACCCATAATTTTCAGGCTGGCGAGTATGAAAATCTTTAAATCGATTTATCTCCGTTAATATGGCTCTAATCGAGATTTGGAGGGATTTTAGGTGTCAAAATTTTTTTTCGTCGAAAAACATGTCCCAACCCATAATTTTCAGGCTGGTGGGTATGAAAATCTTTAAATCGATTTATCTCCGTTAATATGGCTCTAATCGAGATTTGGAGGGGTTTAAGGTGTCAAAATTTTTTTTCGTCGAAAAACATGTCCCAACCCATAATTTTCAGGCTGGTGGGTATGAAAATCTTTAAATCGATTTATCTCCGTTAATATGGCTCTAATCGAGATTTGGAGGGGTTTTAGGTGTCAAAATTTTTTTACGTACAAAAACATGTCCCAACCCATAATTTTCAGGCTGGCGAGTATGAAAATCTTTAAATCGATTTATCTCCGTTAATATGGCTATAATCGAGATTTGGAGGGATTTTAGGTGTCAAAATTTTTTTTGGTCGAAAAACATGTCCCAACCCATAATTTTCAGGCTGGCGAGTATGAAAATCTTTAAATCGATTTATCTCCGTTAATATGGCTCTAATCGAGATTTGGAGGGATTTTAGGTGTCAAAATTTTTTTTCGTCGAAAAACATGTCCCAACCCATAATTTTCAGGCTGGTGGGTATGAAAATCTTTAAATCGATTTATCTCCGTTAATATGGCTCTAATCGAGATTTGGAGGGGTTTTAGGTGTCAAAATTTTTTTACGTACAAAAACATGTCCCAACCCATAATTTTCAGGCTGGCGAGTATGAAAATCTTTAAATCGATTTATCTCCGTTAATATGGCTCTAATCGAGATTTGGAGGGATTTTAGGTGTCAAAATTTTTTTTCGTCGAAAAACATGTCCCAACCCATAATTTTCAGGCTGGTGGGTATGAAAATCTTTAAATCGATTTATCTCCGTTAATATGGCTCTAATCGAGATTTGGAGGGATTTTAGGTGTCAAAATTTTTTTTCGTCGAAAAACATGTCCCAACCCATAATTTTCAGGCTGGTGGGTATGAAAATCTTTAAATCGATTTATCTCCGTTAATATGGCTCTAATCGAGATTTGGAGGGATTTTAGGTGTCAAAATTTTTTATGGTCGAAAAACATGTCCCAACCCATAATTTTCAGGCTGGCGAGTATGAAAATCTTTAAATCGATTTATCTCCGTTAATATGGCTCTAATCGAGATTTGGAGGGATTTTAGGTGTCAAAATTTTTTTTCGTCGAAAAACATGTCCCAACCCATAATTTTCAGGCTGGCGAGTATGAAAATCTTTAAATCGATTTATCTCCGTTAATATGGCTCTAATCGAGATTTGGAGGGATTTTAGGTGTCAAAATTTTTTTTCGTCGAAAAACATGTCCCAACCCATAATTTTCAGGCTGGTGGGTATGAAAATCTTTAAATCGATTTATCTCCGTTAATATGGCTCTAATCGAGATTTGGAGGGATTTTAGGTGTCAAAATTTTTTTTCGTCGAAAAACATGTCCCAACCCATAATTTTCAGGCTGGTGGGTATGAAAATCTTTAAATCGATTTATCTCCGTTAATATGGCTCTAATCGAGATTTGGAGGGGTTTTAGGTGTCAAAATTTTTTTACGTACAAAAACATGTCCCAACCCATAATTTTCAGGCTGGTGGGTATGAAAATCTTTAAATCGATTTATCTCCGTTAATATGGCTCTAATCGAGATTTGGAGGGATTTTAGGTGTCAAAATTTTTTTTCGTCGAAAAACATGTCCCAACCCATAATTTTCAGGCTGGTGGGTATGAAAATCTTTAAATCGATTTATCTCCGTTAATATGGCTCTAATCGAGATTTGGAGGGGTTTTAGGTGTCAAAATTTTTTTACGTACAAAAACATGTCCCAACCCATAATTTTCAGGCTGGCGAGTATGAAAATCTTTAAATCGATTTATCTCCGTTAATATGGCTCTAATCGAGATTTGGAGGGATTTTAGGTGTCAAAATTTTTTTTCGTCGAAAAACATGTCCCAACCCATAATTTTCAGGCTGGTGGGTATGAAAATCTTTAAATCGATTTATCTCCGTTAATATGGCTCTAATCGAGATTTGGAGGGGTTTTAGGTGTCAAAATTTTTTTACGTACAAAAACATGTCCCAACCCATAATTTTCAGGCTGGCGAGTATGAAAATCTTTAAATCGATTTATCTCCGTTAATATGGCTCTAATCGAGATTTGGAGGGGTTTTAGGTGTCAAAATTTTTTTACGTACAAAAACATGTCCCAACCCATAATTTTCAGGCTGGCGAGTATGAAAATCTTTAAATCGATTTATCTCCGTTAATATGGCTCTAATCGAGATTTGGAGGGGTTTAAGGTGTCAAAATTTTTTTTCGTCGAAAAACATGTCCCAACCCATAATTTTCAGGCTGGTGGGTATGAAAATCTTTAAATCGATTTATCTCCGTTAATATGGCTCTAATCGAGATTTGGAGGGGTTTTAGGTGTCAAAATTTTTTTACGTACAAAAACATGTCCCAACCCATAATTTTCAGGCTGGCGAGTATGAAAATCTTTAAATCGATTTATCTCCGTTAATATGGCTCTAATCGAGATTTGGAGGGGTTTAAGGTGTCAAAATTTTTTTACGTACAAAAACATGTCCCAACCCATAATTTTCAGGCTGGTGGGTATGAAAATCTTTAAATCGATTTATCTCCGTTAATATGGCTCTAATCGAGATTTGGAGGGATTTTAGGTGTCAAAAATTTTTTTCGTCGAAAAACATGTCCCAACTCATAATTTTCAGGCTGGTGGGTATGAAAATCTTTAAATCGATTTATCTCCGTTAATATGGCTCTAATCGAGATTTGGAGGGGTTTTAGGTGTCAAAATTTTTTTACGTACAAAAACATGTCCCAACCCATAATTTTCAGGCTGGTGGGTATGAAAATCTTTAAATCGATTTATCTCCGTTAATATGGCTCTAATCGAGATTTGGAGGGATTTTAGGTGTCAAAATTTTTTTTCGTCGAAAAACATGTCCCAACCCATAATTTTCAGGCTGGTGGGTATGAAAATCTTTAAATCGATTTATCTCCGTTAATATGGCTCTAATCGAGATTTGGAGGGGTTTTAGGTGTCAAAATTTTTTTTCATCGAAAAATATGTCCCAACCCATAATTTTCAGGCTGGCGAGTATGAAAATCTTTAAATCGATTTATCTCCGTTAATATGGCTCTAATCGAGATTTGGAGGGATTTTAGGTGTCAAAATTTTTTTGGTCGAAAAACATGTCCCAACCCATAATTTTCAGGCTGGCGAGTATGAAAATCTTTAAATCGATTTATCTCCGTTAATATGGCTCTAATCGAGATTTGGAGGGATTTTAGGTGTCAAAATTTTTTTTCGTCGAAAAACATGTCCCAACCCATAATTTTCAGGCTGGTGGGTATGAAAATCTTTAAATCGATTTATCTCCGTTAATATGGCTCTAATCGAGATTTGGAGGGGTTTAAGGTGTCAAAATTTTTTTTCGTCGAAAAACATGTCCCAACCCATAATTTTCAGGCTGGTGGGTATGAAAATCTTTAAATCGATTTATCTCCGTTAATATGGCTCTAATCGAGATTTGGAGGGGTTTTAGGTGTCAAAATTTTTTTACGTACAAAAACATGTCCCAACCCATAATTTTCAGGCTGGCGAGTATGAAAATCTTTAAATCGATTTATCTCCGTTAATATGGCTATAATCGAGATTTGGAGGGATTTTAGGTGTCAAAATTTTTTTTGGTCGAAAAACATGTCCCAACCCATAATTTTCAGGCTGGCGAGTATGAAAATCTTTAAATCGATTTATCTCCGTTAATATGGCTCTAATCGAGATTTGGAGGGATTTTAGGTGTCAAAATTTTTTTTCGTCGAAAAACATGTCCCAACCCATAATTTTCAGGCTGGTGGGTATGAAAATCTTTAAATCGATTTATCTCCGTTAATATGGCTCTAATCGAGATTTGGAGGGGTTTTAGGTGTCAAAATTTTTTTACGTACAAAAACATGTCCCAACCCATAATTTTCAGGCTGGCGAGTATGAAAATCTTTAAATCGATTTATCTCCGTTAATATGGCTCTAATCGAGATTTGGAGGGATTTTAGGTGTCAAAATTTTTTTTCGTCGAAAAACATGTCCCAACCCATAATTTTCAAGCTGGCGAGTATGAAAATCTTTAAATCGATTTATCTCCGTTAATATGGCTCTAATCGAGATTTGGAGGGATTTTAGGTGTCAAAATTTTTTTTCGTCGAAAAACATGTCCCAACCCATAATTTTCAGGCTGGTGGGTATGAAAATCTTTAAATCGATTTATCTCCGTTAATATGGCTCTAATCGAGATTTGGAGGGATTTTAGGTGTCAAAATTTTTTATGGTCGAAAAACATGTCCCAACCCATAATTTTCAGGCTGGCGAGTATGAAAATCTTTAAATCGATTTATCTCCGTTAATATGGCTCTAATCGAGATTTGGAGGGATTTTAGGTGTCAAAATTTTTTTTCGTCGAAAAACATGTCCCAACCCATAATTTTCAGGCTGGCGAGTATGAAAATCTTTAAATCGATTTATCTCCGTTAATATGGCTCTAATCGAGATTTGGAGGGATTTTAGGTGTCAAAATTTTTTTTCGTCGAAAAACATGTCCCAACCCATAATTTTCAGGCTGGTGGGTATGAAAATCTTTAAATCGATTTATCTCCGTTAATATGGCTCTAATCGAGATTTGGAGGGATTTTAGGTGTCAAAATTTTTTTTCGTCGAAAAACATGTCCCAACCCATAATTTTCAGGCTGGTGGGTATGAAAATCTTTAAATCGATTTATCTCCGTTAATATGGCTCTAATCGAGATTTGGAGGGATTTTAGGTGTCAAAATTTTTTATGGTCGAAAAACATGTCCCAACCCATAATTTTCAGGCTGGCGAGTATGAAAATCTTTAAATCGATTTATCTCCGTTAATATGGCTCTAATCGAGATTTGGAGGGATTTTAGGTGTCAAAATTTTTTTTCGTCGAAAAACATGTCCCAACCCATAATTTTCAGGCTGGTGGGTATGAAAATCTTTAAATCGATTTATCTCCGTTAATATGGCTCTAATCGAGATTTGGAGGGATTTTAGGTGTCAAAATTTTTTTTCGTCGAAAAACATGTCCCAACCCATAATTTTCAGGCTGGTGGGTATGAAAATCTTTAAATCGATTTATCTCCGTTAATATGGCTCTAATCGAGATTTGGAGGGGTTTTAGGTGTCAAAATTTTTTTTCGTCGAAAAACATGTCCCAACCCATAATTTTCAGGCTGGTGGGTATGAAAATCTTTAAATCGATTTATCTCCGTTAATATGGCTCTAATCGAGATTTGGAGGGGTTTAAGGTGTCAAAATTTTTTTTCGTCGAAAAACATGTCCCAACCCATAATTTTCAGGCTGGTGGGTATGAAAATCTTTAAATCGATTTATCTCCGTTAATATGGCTCTAATCGAGATTTGGAGGGGTTTAAGGTGTCAAAATTTTTTTTCGTCGAAAAACATGTCCCAACCCATAATTTTCAGGCTGGTGGGTATGAAAATCTTTAAATCGATTTATCTCCGTTAATATGGCTCTAATCGAGATTTGGAGGGGTTTTAGGTGTCAAAATTTTTTTACGTACAAAAACATGTCCCAACCCATAATTTTCAGGCTGGTGGGTATGAAAATCTTTAAATCGATTTATCTCCGTTAATATGGCTCTAATCGAGATTTGGAGGGATTTTAGGTGTCAAAATTTTTTTTCGTCGAAAAACATGTCCCAACCCATAATTTTCAGGCTGGTGGGTATGAAAATCTTTAAATCGATTTATCTCCGTTAATATGGCTCTAATCGAGATTTGGAGGGGTTTTAGGTGTCAAAATTTTTTTACGTACAAAAACATGTCCCAACCCATAATTTTCAGGCTGGCGAGTATGAAAATCTTTAAATCGATTTATCTCCGTTAATATGGCTCTAATCGAGATTTGGAGGGGTTTTAGGTGTCAAAATTTTTTTTCGTCGAAAAACATGTCCCAACCCATAATTTTCAGGCTGGTGGGTATGAAAATCTTTAAATCGATTTATCTCCGTTAATATGGCTCTAATCGAGATTTGGAGGGGTTTAAGGTGTCAAAATTTTTTTTCGTCGAAAAACATGTCCCAACCCATAATTTTCAGGCTGGTGGGTATGAAAATCTTTAAATCGATTTATCTCCGTTAATATGGCTCTAATCGAGATTTGGAGGGGTTTAAGGTGTCAAAATTTTTTTTCGTCGAAAAACATGTCCCAACCCATAATTTTCAGGCTGGTGGGTATGAAAATCTTTAAATCGATTTATCTCCGTTAATATGGCTCTAATCGAGATTTGGAGGGGTTTTAGGTGTCAAAATTTTTTTACGTACAAAAACATGTCCCAACCCATAATTTTCAGGCTGGCGAGTATGAAAATCTTTAAATCGATTTATCTCCGTTAATATGGCTATAATCGAGATTTGGAGGGATTTTAGGTGTCAAAATTTTTTTTGGTCGAAAAACATGTCCCAACCCATAATTTTCAGGCTGGCGAGTATGAAAATCTTTAAATCGATTTATCTCCGTTAATATGGCTCTAATCGAGATTTGGAGGGATTTTAGGTGTCAAAATTTTTTTTCGTCGAAAAACATGTCCCAACCCATAATTTTCAGGCTGGTGGGTATGAAAATCTTTAAATCGATTTATCTCCGTTAATATGGCTCTAATCGAGATTTGGAGGGGTTTTAGGTGTCAAAATTTTTTTACGTACAAAAACATGTCCCAACCCATAATTTTCAGGCTGGCGAGTATGAAAATCTTTAAATCGATTTATCTCCGTTAATATGGCTCTAATCGAGATTTGGAGGGGTTTAAGGTGTCAAAATTTTTTTACGTACAAAAACATGTCCCAACCCATAATTTTCAGGCTGGTGGGTATGAAAATCTTTAAATCGATTTATCTCCGTTAATATGGCTCTAATCGAGATTTGGAGGGATTTTAGGTGTCAAAAATTTTTTTCGTCGAAAAACATGTCCCAACCCATAATTTTCAGGCTGGTGGGTATGAAAATCTTTAAATCGATTTATCTCCGTTAATATGGCTCTAATCGAGATTTGGAGGGGTTTTAGGTGTCAAAATTTTTTTACGTACAAAAACATGTCCCAACCCATAATTTTCAGGCTGGTGGGTATGAAAATCTTTAAATCGATTTATCTCCGTTAATATGGCTCTAATCGAGATTTGGAGGGATTTTAGGTGTCAAAATTTTTTTTCGTCGAAAAACATGTCCCAACCCATAATTTTCAGGCTGGTGGGTATGAAAATCTTTAAATCGATTTATCTCCGTTAATATGGCTCTAATCGAGATTTGGAGGGGTTTTAGGTGTCAAAATTTTTTTACGTACAAAAACATGTCCCAACCCATAATTTTCAGGCTGGCGAGTATGAAAATCTTTAAATCGATTTATCTCCGTTAATATGGCTCTAATCGAGATTTGGAGGGATTTTAGGTGTCAAAATTTTTTTACGTACAAAAACATGTCCCAACCCATAATTTTCAGGCTGGTGGGTATGAAAATCTTTAAATCGATTTATCTCCGTTAATATGGCTCTAATCGAGATTTGGAGGGGTTTTAGGTGTCAAAATTTTTTTACGTACAAAAACATGTCCCAACCCATAATTTTCAGGCTGGCGAGTATGAAAATCTTTAAATCGATTTATCTCCGTTAATATGGCTCTAATCGAGATTTGGAGGGGTTTAAGGTGTCAAAATTTTTTTACGTACAAAAACATGTCCCAACCCATAATTTTCAGGCTGGTGGGTATGAAAATCTTTAAATCGATTTATCTCCGTTAATATGGCTCTAATCGAGATTTGGAGGGATTTTAGGTGTCAAAATTTTTTTTCGTCGAAAAACATGTCCCAACCCATAATTTTCAGGCTGGTGGGTATGAAAATCTTTAAATCGATTTATCTCCGTTAATATGGCTCTAATCGAGATTTGGAGGGGTTTTAGGTGTCAAAATTTTTTTACGTACAAAAACATGTCCCAACCCATAATTTTCAGGCTGGCGAGTATGAAAATCTTTAAATCGATTTATCTCCGTTAATATGGCTCTAATCGAGATTTGGAGGGGTTTAAGGTGTCAAAATTTTTTTACGTACAAAAACATGTCCCAACCCATAATTTTCAGGCTGGTGGGTATGAAAATCTTTAAATCGATTTATCTCCGTTAATATGGCTCTAATCGAGATTTGGAGGGATTTTAGGTGTCAAAAATTTTTTTCGTCGAAAAACATGTCCCAACCCATAATTTTCAGGCTGGTGGGTATGAAAATCTTTAAATCGATTTATCTCCGTTAATATGGCTCTAATCGAGATTTGGAGGGGTTTTAGGTGTCAAAATTTTTTTACGTACAAAAACATGTCCCAACCCATAATTTTCAGGCTGGTGGGTATGAAAATCTTTAAATCGATTTATCTCCGTTAATATGGCTCTAATCGAGATTTGGAGGGATTTTAGGTGTCAAAATTTTTTTTCGTCGAAAAACATGTCCCAACCCATAATTTTCAGGCTGGTGGGTATGAAAATCTTTAAATCGATTTATCTCCGTTAATATGGCTCTAATCGAGATTTGGAGGGGTTTTAGGTGTCAAAATTTTTTTACGTACAAAAACATGTCCCAACCCATAATTTTCAGGCTGGCGAGTATGAAAATCTTTAAATCGATTTATCTCCGTTAATATGGCTCTAATCGAGATTTGGAGGGATTTTAGGTGTCAAAATTTTTTTTCGTCGAAAAACATGTCCCAACCCATAATTTTCAGGCTGGTGGGTATGAAAATCTTTAAATCGATTTATCTCCGTTAATATGGCTCTAATCGAGATTTGGAGGGGTTTTAGGTGTCAAAATTTTTTTACGTACAAAAACATGTCCCAACCCATAATTTTCAGGCTGGCGAGTATGAAAATCTTTAAATCGATTTATCTCCGTTAATATGGCTCTAATCGAGATTTGGAGGGGTTTAAGGTGTCAAAATTTTTTTACGTACAAAAACATGTCCCAACCCATAATTTTCAGGCTGGTGGGTATGAAAATCTTTAAATCGATTTATCTCCGTTAATATGGCTCTAATCGAGATTTGGAGGGATTTTAGGTGTCAAAAATTTTTTTCGTCGAAAAACATGTCCCAACCCATAATTTTCAGGCTGGTGGGTATGAAAATCTTTAAATCGATTTATCTCCGTTAATATGGCTCTAATCGAGATTTGGAGGGGTTTTAGGTGTCAAATTTTTTTTACGTACAAAAACATGTCCCAACCCATAATTTTCAGGCTGGTGGGTATGAAAATCTTTAAATCGATTTATCTCCGTTAATATGGCTCTAATCGAGATTTGGAGGGATTTTAGGTGTCAAAAATTTTTTTCGTCGAAAAACATGTCCCAACCCATAATTTTCAGGCTGGTGGGTATGAAAATCTTTAAATCGATTTATCTCCGTTAATATGGCTCTAATCGAGATTTGGAGGGGTTTTAGGTGTCAAAATTTTTTTACGTACAAAAACATGTCCCAACCCATAATTTTCAGGCTGGCGAGTATGAAAATCTTTAAATCGATTTATCTCCGTTAATATGGCTCTAATCGAGATTTGGAGGGATTTTAGGTGTCAAAATTTTTTTTCGTCGAAAAACATGTCCCAACCCATAATTTTCAGGCTGGTGGGTATGAAAATCTTTAAATCGATTTATCTCCGTTAATATGGCTCTAATCGAGATTTGGAGGGGTTTTAGGTGTCAAAATTTTTTTTCGTCGAAAAACATGTCCCAACCCATAATTTTCAGGCTGGTGGGTATGAAAATCTTTAAATCGATTTATCTCCGTTAATATGGCTCTAATCGAGATTTGGAGGAATTTTAGGTGTCAAAATTTTTTTACGTACAAAAACATGTCCCAACCCATAATTTTCAGGCTGGTGGGTATGAAAATCTTTAAATCGATTTATCTCCGTTAATATGGCTCTAATCGAGATTTGGAGGGGTTTAAGGTGTCAAAATTTTTTTACGTACAAAAACATGTCCCAACCCATAATTTTCAGGCTGGCGAGTATGAAAATCTTTAAATCGATTTATCTCCGTTAATATGGCTCTAATCGAGATTTGGAGGGGTTTTAGGTGTCAAAATTTTTTTACGTACAAAAACATGTCCCAACCCATAATTTTCAGGCTGGCGAGTATGAAAATCTTTAAATCGATTTATCTCCGTTAATATGGCTCTAATCGAGATTTGGAGGGATTTTAGGTGTCAAAATTTTTTTTCGTCGAAAAACATGTCCCAACCCATAATTTTCAGGCTGGTGGGTATGAAAATCTTTAAATCGATTTATCTCCGTTAATATGGCTCTAATCGAGATTTGGAGGGGTTTTAGGTGTCAAAATTTTTTTACGTACAAAAACATGTCCCAACCCATAATTTTCAGGCTGGTGGGTATGAAAATCTTTAAATCGATTTATCTCCGTTAATATGGCTCTAATCGAGATTTGGAGGGGTTTAAGGTGTCAAAATTTTTTTTCGTCGAAAAACATGTCCCAACCCATAATTTTCAGGCTGGTGGGTATGAAAATCTTTAAATCGATTTATCTCCGTTAATATGGCTCTAATCGAGATTTGGAGGGATTTTAGGTGTCAAAAATTTTTTTCGTCGAAAAACATGTCCCAACCCATAATTTTCAGGCTGGTGGGTATGAAAATCTTTAAATCGATTTATCTCCGTTAATATGGCTCTAATCGAGATTTGGAGGGGTTTTAGGTGTCAAAATTTTTTTACGTACAAAAACATGTCCCAACCCATAATTTTCAGGCTGGTGGGTATGAAAATCTTTAAATCGATTTATCTCCGTTAATATGGCTCTAATCGAGATTTGGAGGGATTTTAGGTGTCAAAATTTTTTTTCGTCGAAAAACATGTCCCAACCCATAATTTTCAGGCTGGTGGGTATGAAAATCTTTAAATCGATTTATCTCCGTTAATATGGCTCTAATCGAGATTTGGAGGGGTTTTAGGTGTCAAAATTTTTTTTCATCGAAAAATATGTCCCAACCCATAATTTTCAGGCTGGCGAGTATGAAAATCTTTAAATCGATTTATCTCCGTTAATATGGCTCTAATCGAGATTTGGAGGGATTTTAGGTGTCAAAATTTTTTTGGTCGAAAAACATGTCCCAACCCATAATTTTCAGGCTGGCGAGTATGAAAATCTTTAAATCGATTTATCTCCGTTAATATGGCTCTAATCGAGATTTGGAGGGATTTTAGGTGTCAAAATTTTTTTTCGTCGAAAAACATGTCCCAACCCATAATTTTCAGGCTGGTGGGTATGAAAATCTTTAAATCGATTTATCTCCGTTAATATGGCTCTAATCGAGATTTGGAGGGGTTTTAGGTGTCAAAATTTTTTTACGTACAAAAACATGTCCCAACCCATAATTTTCAGGCTGGCGAGTATGAAAATCTTTAAATCGATTTATCTCCGTTAATATGGCTCTAATCGAGATTTGGAGGGATTTTAGGTGTCAAAATTTTTTTACGTACAAAAACATGTCCCAACCCATAATTTTCAGGCTGGTGGGTATGAAAATCTTTAAATCGATTTATCTCCGTTAATATGGCTCTAATCGAGATTTGGAGGGATTTTAGGTGTCAAAATTTTTTTACGTACAAAAACATGTCCCAACCCATAATTTTCAGGCTGGCGAGTATGAAAATCTTTAAATCGATTTATCTCCGTTAATATGGCTCTAATCGAGATTTGGAGGGGTTTAAGGTGTCAAAATTTTTTTACGTACAAAAACATGTCCCAACCCATAATTTTCAGGCTGGTGGGTATGAAAATCTTTAAATCGATTTATCTCCGTTAATATGGCTCTAATCGAGATTTGGAGGGATTTTAGGTGTCAAAATTTTTTTTCGTCGAAAAACATGTCCCAACCCATAATTTTCAGGCTGGTGGGTATGAAAATCTTTAAATCGATTTATCTCCGTTAATATGGCTCTAATCGAGATTTGGAGGGATTTTAGGTGTCAAAATTTTTTTTCGTCGAAAAACATGTCCCAACCCATAATTTTCAGGCTGGTGGGTATGAAAATCTTTAAATCGATTTATCTCCGTTAATATGGCTCTAATCGAGATTTGGAGGGGTTTTAGGTGTCAAAATTTTTTTACGTACAAAAACATGTCCCAACCCATAATTTTCAGGCTGGCGAGTATGAAAATCTTTAAATCGATTTATCTCCGTTAATATGGCTCTAATCGAGATTTGGAGGGATTTTAGGTGTCAAAATTTTTTTTCGTCGAAAAACATGTCCCAACCCATAATTTTCAGGCTGGTGGGTATGAAAATCTTTAAATCGATTTATCTCCGTTAATATGGCTCTAATCGAGATTTGGAGGGATTTTAGGTGTCAAAAATTTTTTTCGTCGAAAAACATGTCCCAACCCATAATTTTCAGGCTGGTGGGTATGAAAATCTTTAAATCGATTTATCTCCGTTAATATGGCTCTAATCGAGATTTGGAGGGGTTTTAGGTGTCAAAATTTTTTTACGTACAAAAACATGTCCCAACCCATAATTTTCAGGCTGGCGAGTATGAAAATCTTTAAATCGGTTTATCTCCGTTAATATGGCTCTAATCGAGATTTGGAGGGATTTTAGGTGTCAAAATTTTTTTTCGTCGAAAAACATGTCCCAACCCATAATTTTCAGGCTGGTGGGTATGAAAATCTTTAAATCGATTTATCTCCGTTAATATGGCTCTAATCGAGATTTGGAGGGATTTTAGGTGTCAAAATTTTTTTTCGTCGAAAAACATGTCCCAACCCATAATTTTCAGGCTGGCGAGTATGAAAATCTTTAAATCGATTTATCTCCGTTAATATGGCTCTAATCGAGATTTGGAGGGGTTTTAGGTGTCAAAATTTTTTTACGTACAAAAACATGTCCCAACCCATAATTTCCAGGCTGGCGAGTATGAAAATCTTTAAATCGATTTATCTCCGTTAATATGGCTCTAATCGAGATTTGGAGGGATTTTAGGTGTCAAAATTTTTTTTCGTCGAAAAACATGTCCCAACCCATAATTTTCAGGCTGGCGAGTATGAAAATCTTTAAATCGATTTATCTCCGTTAATATGGCTCTAATCGAGATTTGGAGGGATTTTAGGTGTCAAAATTTTTTTTCGTCGAAAAACATGTCCCAACCCATAATTTTCAGGCTGGCGAGTATGAAAATCTTTAAATCGATTTATCTCCGTTAATATGGCTCTAATCGAGATTTGGAGGGATTTTAGGTGTCAAAATTTTTTTTCGTCGAAAAACATGTCCCAACCCATAATTTTCAGGCTGGCGAGTATGAAAATCTTTAAATCGATTTATCTCCGTTAATATGGCTCTAATCGAGATTTGGAGGGGTTTTAGGTGTCAAAATTTTTTTACGTACAAAAACATGTCCCAACCCATAATTTTCAGGCTGGTGGGTATGAAAATCTTTAAATCGATTTATCTCCGTTAATATGGCTCTAATCGAGATTTGGAGGGATTTTAGGTGTCAAAATTTTTTTACGTACAAAAACATGTCCCAACCCATAATTTTCAGGCTGGTGGGTATGAAAATCTTTAAATCGATTTATCTCCGTTAATATGGCTCTAATCGAGATTTGGAGGGATTTTAGGTGTCAAAATTTTTTTTCGTCGAAAAACATGTCCCAACCCATAATTTTCAGGCTGGCGAGTATGAAAATCTTTAAATCGATTTATCTCCGTTAATATGGCTCTAATCGAGATTTGGAGGGATTTTAGGTGTCAAAATTTTTTTTCGTCGAAAAACATGTCCCAACCCATAATTTTCAGGCTGGCGAGTATGAAAATCTTTAAATCGATTTATCTCCGTTAATATGGCTCTAATCGAGATTTGGAGGGGTTTTAGGTGTCAAAATTTTTTTACGTACAAAAACATGTCCCAACCCATAATTTCCAGGCTGGCGAGTATGAAAATCTTTAAATCGATTTATCTCCGTTAATATGGCTCTAATCGAGATTTGGAGGGATTTTAGGTGTCAAAATTTTTTTTCGTCGAAAAACATGTCCCAACCCATAATTTTCAGGCTGGCGAGTATGAAAATCTTTAAATCGATTTATCTCCGTTAATATGGCTCTAATCGAGATTTGGAGGGATTTTAGGTGTCAAAATTTTTTTTCGTCGAAAAACATGTCCCAACCCATAATTTTCAGGCTGGCGAGTATGAAAATCTTTAAATCGATTTATCTCCGTTAATATGGCTCTAATCGAGATTTGGAGGGATTTTAGGTGTCAAAATTTTTTTTCGTCGAAAAACATGTCCCAACCCATAATTTTCAGGCTGGCGAGTATGAAAATCTTTAAATCGATTTATCTCCGTTAATATGGCTCTAATCGAGATTTGGAGGGGTTTTAGGTGTCAAAATTTTTTTACGTACAAAAACATGTCCCAACCCATAATTTTCAGGCTGGCGAGTATGAAAATCTTTAAATCGATTTATCTCCGTTAATATGGCTCTAATCGAGATTTGGAGGGATTTTAGGTGTCAAAATTTTTTTTCGTCGAAAAACATGTCCCAACCCATAATTTTCAGGCTGGTGGGTATGAAAATCTTTAAATCGATTTATCTCCGTTAATATGGCTCTAATCGAGATTTGGAGGGATTTTAGGTGTCAAAATTTTTTTTCGTCGAAAAACATGTCCCAACCCATAATTTTCAGGCTGGCGAGTATGAAAATCTTTAAATCGATTTATCTCCGTTAATATGGCTCTAATCGAGATTTGGAGGGGTTTTAGGTGTCAAAATTTTTTTACGTACAAAAACATGTCCCAACCCATAATTTTCAGGCTGGCGAGTATGAAAATCTTTAAATCGGTTTATCTCCGTTAATATGGCTCTAATCGAGATTTGGAGGGATTTTAGGTGTCAAAATTTTTTTTCGTCGAAAAACATGTCCCAACCCATAATTTTCAGGCTGGTGGGTATGAAAATCTTTAAATCGATTTATCTCCGTTAATATGGCTCTAATCGAGATTTGGAGGGATTTTAGGTGTCAAAATTTTTTTTCGTCGAAAAACATGTCCCAACCCATAATTTTCAGGCTGGCGAGTATGAAAATCTTTAAATCGATTTATCTCCGTTAATATGGCTCTAATCGAGATTTGGAGGGGTTTTAGGTGTCAAAATTTTTTTACGTACAAAAACATGTCCCAACCCATAATTTCCAGGCTGGCGAGTATGAAAATCTTTAAATCGATTTATCTCCGTTAATATGGCTCTAATCGAGATTTGGAGGGATTTTAGGTGTCAAAATTTTTTTTCGTCGAAAAACATGTCCCAACCCATAATTTTCAGGCTGGCGAGTATGA
The DNA here is from genome assembly GCF_037179485.1 of Ochlerotatus camptorhynchus. Classification (NCBI taxonomy): domain Eukaryota; kingdom Metazoa; phylum Arthropoda; class Insecta; order Diptera; family Culicidae; genus Ochlerotatus; species Ochlerotatus camptorhynchus. The sequence goes on from NW_027041157.1 coordinate 67,075, forward strand.
AAATCTTTAAATCGATTTATCTCCGTTAATATGGCTCTAATCGAGATTTGGAGGGATTTTAGGTGTCAAAATTTTTTTTCGTCGAAAAACATGTCCCAACCCATAATTTTCAGGCTGGCGAGTATGAAAATCTTTAAATCGATTTATCTCCGTTAATATGGCTCTAATCGAGATTTGGAGGGATTTTAGGTGTCAAAATTTTTTTTCGTCGAAAAACATGTCCCAACCCATAATTTTCAGGCTGGCGAGTATGAAAATCTTTAAATCGATTTATCTCCGTTAATATGGCTCTAATCGAGATTTGGAGGGGTTTTAGGTGTCAAAATTTTTTTACGTACAAAAACATGTCCCAACCCATAATTTTCAGGCTGGTGGGTATGAAAATCTTTAAATCGATTTATCTCCGTTAATATGGCTCTAATCGAGATTTGGAGGGATTTTAGGTGTCAAAATTTTTTTTCGTCGAAAAACATGTCCCAACCCATAATTTTCAGGCTGGCGAGTATGAAAATCTTTAAATCGATTTATCTCCGTTAATATGGCTCTAATCGAGATTTGGAGGGATTTTAGGTGTCAAAATTTTTTTTCGTCGAAAAACATGTCCCAACCCATAATTTTCAGGCTGGCGAGTATGAAAATCTTTAAATCGATTTATCTCCGTTAATATGGCTCTAATCGAGATTTGGAGGGGTTTTAGGTGTCAAAATTTTTTTACGTACAAAAACATGTCCCAACCCATAATTTTCAGGCTGGTGAGTATGAAAATCTTTAAATCGATTTATCTCCGTTAATATGGCTCTAATCGAGATTTGGAGGGATTTTAGGTGTCAAAATTTTTTTTCGTCGAAATACATGTCCCAACCCATAATTTTCAGGCTGGCGAGTATGAAAATCTTTAAATCGATTTATCTCCGTTAATATGGCTCTAATCGAGATTTGGAGGGATTTTAGGTGTCAAAATTTTTTTTCGTCGAAAAACATGTCCCAACCCATAATTTTCAGGCTGGCGAGTATGAAAATCTTTAAATCGATTTATCTCCGTTAATATGGCTCTAATCGAGATTTGGAGGGGTTTTAGGTGTCAAAATTTTTTTACGTACAAAAACATGTCCCAACCCATAATTTTCAGGCTGGTGGGTATGAAAATCTTTAAATCGATTTATCTCCGTTAATATGGCTCTAATCGAGATTTGGAGGGATTTTAGGTGTCAAAATTTTTTTTCGTCGAAATACATGTCCCAACCCATAATTTTCAGGCTGGCGAGTATGAAAATCTTTAAATCGATTTATCTCCGTTAATATGGCTCTAATCGAGATTTGGAGGGATTTTAGGTGTCAAAATTTTTTTTCGTCGAAAAACATGTCCCAACCCATAATTTTCAGGCTGGCGAGTATGAAAATCTTTAAATCGATTTATCTCCGTTAATATGGCTCTAATCGAGATTTGGAGGGGTGGTGTCAAAATTTTTTTTCGTCGAAAAACATGTCCCAACCCATAATTTTCAGGCTGGCGAGTATGAAAATCTTTAAATCGATTTATCTCCGTTAATATGGCTCTAATCGAGATTTGGAGGGGTTTTAGGTGTCAAAATTTTTTTACGTACAAAAACATGTCCCAACCCATAATTTTCAGGCTGGTGGGTATGAAAATCTTTAAATCGATTTATCTCCGTTAATATGGCTCTAATCGAGATTTGGAGGGATTTTAGGTGTCAAAATTTTTTTTCGTCGAAAAACATGTCCCAACCCATAATTTTCAGGCTGGCGAGTATGAAAATCTTTAAATCGATTTATCTCCGTTAATATGGCTCTAATCGAGATTTGGAGGGATTTTAGGTGTCAAAATTTTTTTTCGTCGAAAAACATGTCCCAACCCATAATTTTCAGGCTGGCGAGTATGAAAATCTTTAAATCGATTTATCTCCGTTAATATGGCTCTAATCGAGATTTGGAGGGGTTTTAGGTGTCAAAATTTTTTTACGTACAAAAACATGTCCCAACCCATAATTTCCAGGCTGGCGAGTATGAAAATCTTTAAATCGATTTATCTCCGTTAATATGGCTCTAATCGAGATTTGGAGGGATTTTAGGTGTCAAAATTTTTTTTCGTCGAAAAACATGTCCCAACCCATAATTTTCAGGCTGGCGAGTATGAAAATCTTTAAATCGATTTATCTCCGTTAATATGGCTCTAATCGAGATTTGGAGGGATTTTAGGTGTCAAAATTTTTTTTCGTCGAAAAACATGTCCCAACCCATAATTTTCAGGCTGGCGAGTATGAAAATCTTTAAATCGATTTATCTCCGTTAATATGGCTCTAATCGAGATTTGGAGGGATTTTAGGTGTCAAAATTTTTTTTCGTCGAAAAACATGTCCCAACCCATAATTTTCAGGCTGGCGAGTATGAAAATCTTTAAATCGATTTATCTCCGTTAATATGGCTCTAATCGAGATTTGGAGGGGTGGTGTCAAAATTTTTTTTCGTCGAAAAACATGTCCCAACCCATAATTTTCAGGCTGGCGAGTATGAAATCTTTAAATCGATTTATCTCCGTTAATATGGCTCTAATCGAGATTTGGAGGGGTTTTAGGTGTCAAAATTTTTTTTACGTACAAAAACATGTCCCAACCCATAATTTTCAGGCTGGTGGGTATGAAAATCTTTAAATCGATTTATCTCCGTTAATATGGCTCTAATCGAGATTTGGAGGGATTTTAGGTGTCAAAATTTTTTTTCGTCGAAAAACATGTCCCAACCCATAATTTTCAGGCTGGCGAGTATGAAAATCTTTAAATCGATTTATCTCCGTTAATATGGCTCTAATCGAGATTTGGAGGGATTTTAGGTGTCAAAATTTTTTTTCGTCGAAAAACATGTCCCAACCCATAATTTTCAGGGCTGGCGAGTATGAAAATCTTTAAATCGATTTATCTCCGTTAATATGGCTCTAATCGAGATTTGGAGGGGTTTTAGGTGTCAAAATTTTTTTACGTACAAAAACATGTCCCAACCCATAATTTCCAGGCTGGCGAGTATGAAAATCTTTAAATCGATTTATCTCCGTTAATATGGCTCTACATCGAGATTTGGAGGGATTTTAAGGTGTCAAAATTTTTTTTCGTCGAAAACATGTCCCAACCCATAATTTTCAGGCTGGCGAGTATGAAATCTTTAAATCGATT